>NC_072738.1:30299566-30464992 GCF_026930045.1 Uloborus diversus
AACGTATCATGTGAGCAGTCCCCGTGGTCAATTCTAATTGCATGTCATACAAACACTAATGCTTTACATTCACTGTAAATAGAGCCATCTGAATTTTAAAAAAAATACAACCAATTACAACCATGGGTAACTTGTAAATGACAATAAGGAGCTACAATATACCATTATACTCAATCTGCCATTTTTTAGATTTTATTTGCGATTTGTACCAAGCGTTAGTCGGACATAAATTGCCTTTCCCAATGTAATAAATTTACGTTTTCCTTTGTAAAGATTACTCCGCTTAGTTTCTGTTATCTTTGTTTCTAATGAATGCACTTTTTTTTTCTTATTTTCAAATGCACCTTTCATAGCTGCCTCTCTTCTAAATCCGATTCTATTATTTTTTTAACAATAAAAACTCATTAAAAACATCAAATATTTATTAAACATCAAAATTAAATAAAAACAGAAACATGAATCTGAAAGAAGTAATGCGTTTTTAAACATATTCGAAAAGTTAATTCTGTGTCGAAACTTACCGAGGACTCTTTTATTTATTTTTTCTACATTCAATCGTATTTCAACTGAAGAAGAAAAAGTTAATGAGTTAAAATGATCTTTTTATCTACAAGAGGGAAATATTTTTCCATTCTCTAACAAAATTATAGGGATCAGCTGTTTTTGCAAAATTTGCTTTAAGAAGATATTACTACATTGTCTTGGTCGCAGAAGAGCTTTAATACTAGGAAAAAAAACGAAATATTAAAGAATAAATTATGGCGGAAAATATTTATTTAAGAAGCTTAATATGATAACAGTATAAAAGCATTTTCTTTTTTCAAAAAAATTTATGAGTTCCATTAAGGAAATTATTTTTAAAAATAAGAAGAAACTTGATGTGTAGGTATGTGTAAGGTTCGTGTATTATAAATGAAAGGCTGCTCTTTTCGTTAGTAGTCACTGTGTACATTAAATTTGGCGATTTTAGCTTCGAATCTTTATTAATAAAAATATTTTTCTTTTACGTTTGTATGATAAAAAGTAAATGCAAAATGAGTTTTAAGGATACATCATGGATTTAAATCGGTAATAATCAAAAGAATCTGTAAAATAAATGCAAATTTGTTTACACAAGTTCTTTTATTTATTAAATATTAAACTGGTTTTGTTTTTATAAGGAAAGATCTGCAATCGTTGAAGCGTTTCGTAGGCATACCACAGCATCAACATGGCCCAACAGAAAACAATTGCATGAACACAGATCAGGTGAATTGAGTGCTGGGAATATCCACTGCAACTAAGTAAAAATCAAAATACATTACGCAAGTGGAAAGTTCAAATGCAAAATGAAAAAAGCGAGACTGCTCTAACTTTCATCAAGTCTGAATCTCTCGAAGGACGTTTATTTATCAGAAAATAAATTACTAGGTTCAGAAGACTTTGTGTTTCAACTATAACTTCCTCTACTATTTGTCATTGTTGCGAAATGTCTTATACACTGCTCAAAACAGTTAGGGAGCAAGCAAAAAGGTGAAGAAAACCGCACGAGACAGCCACGTATTGGCATACAATGGATAGTACGTAAAAGACGGAAAGACGTAAAAAAATTTGGAATTAAGCTTTATTTCTTTAAAAATAATGGGGAAAACATTAAAAGATGATTTAGGGCAACAACTTGATTACTTGTAAACAATTAAAAAAAGGCACTGTTAGACATGATGCATGAGTTTTAATAGGGCGTGTCGTCTCGAACAACTATGACTGCTGCACACCTGTTTGTCATGGGGTTATCGATCTGACTTAGGGGAATACTGTTCCACTCCTCAAGAAGTGCGATCTCCAAGTCTCGAACAGTAGCAGGCGGCCTTAGTCGATCAGCAATGCGTCGTCCGAGCATGTCCCAAACATTCTCGATTGGATTCAGGTCAGGACAGCTCGCTGGCCATTCCATACGCTGTAATGTTTCAGCTTCAAGCATGTTCTCCACCAGACGAGTTCTATATGGTCGGGCATAATCATCCTAGAAAACAAAGAAATATCCAATGCCTCCAGCCTAAGGGATGACATGAGGTCGCAGTACCTCGTCGGCATACCTTCGGCCCGTCAAAGTGCCATTCGAATGATATGCAGGACCGTACGTTCGCCTATGCTGATTCCACCACATACCAGCCAACTAGCTCGTCGGTTTTGTGACCTTTTGAGAAAGAATGCCGGGTTATTTCGAGTACCCCTGTCACTCGAAACCAGAACACGTCGAGTGTCAAACTCCAGACTGAATCGGGACTCGTCTGTAAACAGCACTTGGTTCCAATCATGTTGCTCCCAATCTCAATATTCAGCAGCCCATCTTCTTCGGGCCGCACGGTGGCGGGGCGTCAATAGAAAGCAGATCATTGGCCTACGTTCATACAGCCCCCCCCCCCCTCCTCATGAAGCCGATTACGTACTGTTTAGCTAGACAGCCTTCGTCCTGTAGCCAAGCGCAACTGTCTTTGCAGCTGCGTAGCATTCTCTGTTTTGTTACGATAGGCTGTAAACTGTATATACCGGTCATCAGTTGCTGTAGTGGAGCATGCCGACCTTGCCCTGGTCGACGTCTAACATTTCCTGTTTTTTGGAATCAATTCCACAGCCTTGTAATAACTAGCGACTCCAACAGTGTCCACGACACTACGTTGTTTTTGCTCGGATTCCCGTCTGCCTATAACCGCGCCATGCCTTGGATTCTGGTATATCACGTAGTTGAGACATTCTCAAGTAACCTTGTCTCAAAAACAAATACTGCGCAATCGAAATTCACAGTTACAGCAATAAAACAGACGTTTTTGCAAAATCTCCATTTCTGCCCTTATCTCCTTTTTCTGGTTTTTGACGTCATGAACTTTGATTTACATATAAAGTTTTCTTATTCCGTTTCCTGGAAAGCATTAAGTTATGGATGATTCATTTTATGTTACTTGTTAGTATACATCTTTGCGTAATTTTGTTAAAATTATTTGCTCCCCTGATTGTTTTGTGCAGTGTATTAAAAGCAATAAGGTAGATGCGGGTAGTAAGGCCTACCTAAGGGAAATTTGAAATAAAATAAAAACTACGTATCCGAATCAACAAACTGTAATAAAAATTAAACATACAGATCAATTACTACAAGAAACTTTTTAAAAATTAGCCAGTTTTGCAGAAAACAAGCATGAAATAAAACAATTTTTAAAACCTTGTCATTAGGCCATATTATACTATGGTAGGATAAAAAGTCCTAAGAACTTTACACTCTGAAATAATCAAAATAAGCTTCTAACATTGATAATTGAAATCAATTGTAATGTATACGCATTAATAATGCTTAAAATCTTCAAAATGACAAAAAAATTCTTTGTTTAACAACTGAAGGGGACTCAAAATTATCATTGTCATAGACTGCCACACCGACGCGACGCATTCCTTATGATACCACTTGCCGCATTTTTCACTCTCATGTCATTCATATTATCCTCTCACAAGTGTATGACAGCACGAAAATGGCATCGTTTTCTTTAGTTTCATTGCCTTCATTGAGGATTTACGGCTTTTTTATTTTCTTCTCTTTCTTGTTTCTGTCAAACAAGTCTTTGATGACTGGGATTCTCTGATAATTAATGGATTTTCTTCTATTAATTGGTGTTATTTTTTTCCATAATTTTCTCTGATGTAGGCATAAGTTCCTGAAATGCTGTATTTTTTTATGGTGCCAGCCGCACATTGTCTTATTCGTCGTCCGAACTAGAGCCGTAAACCATGTTGCAAAACGTTTCAGAAGCTCTGCTTGGGGTACTACTGTAACGCTGAACCAATTAGTAAATAGTCGTAACTACTTATAAACATCCATAAAATATTGAGAAATATTTAGAATAAATGACAAACATTGTTGCAAAAACAATGGAGTAAAGCCAACAATCAAATTTGGTAGGCCTTATAAGTCGCTGACATCGTGTACAAAGAAGTGCACAAAAGTACAATAATTGGCTTATATACATAATTCAGACATCAAAGATCGATAGAAGCATTGAAAACAGAAAACTGGAGTGCAAAACTTTATCTAAAAGTGTAGTATTACGAAAATTATTTAACATTCCGTCGGACATTTTTTTATTATTCGTGTTGCTCCACCGCTCAGTGCAAACGAATCGCTTCGCACTGGTCGCAAAAAGTGAGCAAGCAACATGTCGCAACTAGTGTGAATTGCCATCTATTAGTGTTAGCTACCTACGAGTGCGTAGGTAGCTAACACTAAGAGATGGCGAGTGGATACGAACTTGATACTTCTTGAGTGGATACGAACATTTTAAGCTGTATTTTTGCTGTTTAAGACTTATTAGCCGACAGGTCTCAATACCCGCACCTACCTTACTAGTACAGTGCAATTAGACATGAACCTCAACATCCAAAGTAAAAGTTTCCCGTTAACTCCAAATTGTTTTATACTGTCCACATATTGTTTGGTAAAAAGTTACACCGTTTCCAGCGTCGGGTTTTGGGGGGAGGGGGGAGAAGTTGGTAAATTAGTAGGTTTTACCAGTTTTTTTGGAAATATTTAAAAAACTATGGTGTTTAGCGCGAAAAGTGCAATATACAAAATAATCTACACTAAATTACGAACAAAATGGTCCTAAACATTATTTTGTTAAGTAAACGGTTCCAGAGTTACGGCGGGTGTAAAAGTAGAAAATTTTCGCATTTTTAAGATTTTTTGGAAAATGCAGTTCTAACTACTACGTAAACAGATATTACTAAACAATTTTAGTAAAAAGTAATATTGTACAATCGTATTCTAATCTAAAAGAAACTAAGAAACACCACATGGGGTTAGAAACGTAGAAATACTGGGAACGAGAACCGGTTTTCTGCAATTTGCCTGAACTGTGATAAAGCACTTGAAGTTAGACTACTAGTTTCAAAAAAGATTGAGACCAAAACATTCAGAAATACACTTGAAAAGAAAGTTAGCTGTTCAGTGTCTAGCCTCTATTACCAAGTCTATGACAATTAACAACACCACTGTATGTGCGAACCCTAATACCAGGTTTGTTTGTGATCCGAAATTTCAGAAAATTTTGTTGACAGCACATTCTAAAACTGAAAAATTATTTAAAAAAATATAAAAAAAATTTAAAATCAATTTTCATCAATGACTTGAATGATTTTTGTATGCATATTTGAAGAGTTTTTACTAAGGAGGGAGAAGGGTCGAATTTCCTCATAGTTTCAGAAAATTTTACTTGTGTCTATGTGCACTCCTGCTTAATACTCTCTCACATCGGATGGTGTGGACTGTAAGAAAATATGAGACTTTAAGAAATACTGTCTAATCCGCTTAAGTGAAAAGCCATTTTGCCACGAAAAAATGTTCTAATAAGCGAGATATTTCAAAAACCGGGATAAAAATAACACATTACATTGGTTTGGTACATTGAAAATGTATTGTATTAAGCAGAATATTCTTTTAATCGATATTCTAATAAGCGGGCTTGACTGTATTTTAATTTTATGTGCATATCCTCCACCCTTGTTTGACGAATCTGGCTCGATAAGGAAGTTGAGCAATTCTCCAATGGTGTCTGTTTTGGTTCTAGATTTAAATGAATCATCGGTCACCCCCTATTTAGAAAAAGCGTCCTACATCATTGATGAAGATCATCTTCTTCAGCGTGTTTTCTGACGTTTCCCAGCTACCTTCACCCCGATTTGCGAGCAATACATAAATTACGTAATTGCTCATTATAGGCCAGCAACTTGTTTTTGATGAATGCGAGCAAGGAACCACAAAACATGAAGAACAATTACGTAGATCACGTTCTACCACCAACATGGAAGTCAAACTTGAAGACTCAATCGACGTAACTATCAACCAAAGTAAATTTCTAGCTAACACTAAAAACAAAATGGGCCTTATTTCTCTCCTGACAATGTACTTGCAAAGAGGCGGTTGCACAGTTCATCAAGCATCGGGTGGCGATGACTTATTTATAGTTTTAACAGCGGTTGATAAAAGCTAAGAATGGAGTTGAAGCTTGTGTGATCTGTTATGACATGGACTTACTAGTCTTGTTAAATGTTCACACATCATCAGAAAACAAATTGAAAATGGTGGAACCAAAGAAAGGCAATCAGCAGGAGAAGGTGTGCACTGTTTCGGACATTCAGCGAACATTGGAGATATGAAGGATGTACTCTTTGCAATATACCCCTTCACAGTATGCGACAATGTACCATATTTCTACATGAAGGGAAACATTTCACCGTATAGGAAAGTGTAAGCCAACAACGCTCTTCGTACGAAACTTCTAAGTCTTTAACGATTCCAAAGTTGACCCTAGTGCAGTGGCTGACGCAGGAAAGTATTTCTTTCTTGCGATGTTTGGAGCAAAGAATACTGAAGATCTAGATAGCTTTCGCTACCAGTGTTACTTGCTGGCTATTGCAAAGCAGCCCATACATTCATTGTTCGCAAGTTGGCTTACCCTCACTTCAACAGCTACCAGACAGCATTCATATAGAACCTAACACCAGGTTCAGCAGCGGCTGGATGAGAAAAAGAATTTACCTCCAGTGAGGGTGGAAGAAGATTGGTGAACACCTCAGACCCAATAACAACAAGGCCTTCTGCAACTCCCTAGGAATTACTTTCCCTCATAGTGCGCGTTTAAAAAGCCGAATGCGTCCATTACTGTGAGTGCAAAAGTAGTGGTCTAAACTGCTCAAGCATGTGCAGTAATTGCTCAGGTCTAGGTAGTAATAACACGGGCACTAATATCATAGACGAAGATCTAGAAGAGGACAGTGGTATGCTTGAAGAGGACTGAATACTGGTGAATACTTTACATCACAATATGTCGCATTAAACGTTCTACATTTTTATGTAATATTAGTATAGAACTCAGTTTACGAACGTCAAAAAGTTTGATAAAATATGGTTGCAATCTACAGGCAAATATGCCTATTTTCTAAAGAAAAAACTTCAAAAGCTGCACTTATAAAAATGATATTATTAAAAATGATATAACTAATTGTTATGAATTTTTATAATTTAAAATCATCCATGCTTAAAATATATTCATTCTTATTGCGGTATTGTCTACAGAAAGTTTGGGTTTCTCCGTGCCGCAGATTTATATAACCACGGTCCATGAATGCTTCTTTTCCCTTAAAAGTAGAGCCCATTGAGTAGGTGGTGAGATTGTCGTTCCTTCAAGGGCTAATCACAAACATACCACCGGCCCCATAAATCGCAATTTGCATTTACAAAACACTCCTCATACAAAAAATTAGTTTCCTGAGTGATAATGAATTTTTTTCCCGAAAAATCTAAAAAAATACGAAACATTTCTATTTTTCACCTGTCATAACTCTGCAACCGTTCACTTAACAAAATAATGTTTAGGACCATTTTGTTCGAAATTTAGTATAGATTATTTTGTATATTGCACTTTTCGCTCTAAACACCATAATTTTCTAAATATTTCGGAAAAACTGATAGAAACTACTAATTCACCAATTTCTCCCCCCCCCCTCCCCCCAAAACCCGACGCTGAAAACGGTGTAACTTTTTACCAAACAATATGTGGACAGTGTACAACAATTTGGAGTTGACGGGAAACTTTTACTTTGGATGTTGAGGTTAGGCCTTTTTTCGGTCTATTTGCACCGTACTAATACTCTTAGCCTTTCACAGAACTTCAACCAAAAATTAAGCAGTAATATCCCAATATGAATAGCAATAAATAACATGGAATATGGATTAAGCTGCTGTTTTATTCAAGATAAAATTAATACATGTGTACATGTTGGGAATTAGGTCTACTCGCTGAGATGTTCAGAACAAAAAAAAAAGAGCTTGTTCGAATCGGACTGGTTTTTCAAAAGTTATTGTGTGGGGGGATGGGAGGAGGGGCGAGAAACATACCACATTTTTCCCATCGCAAAAACTCTACTTTCCAGTTTTTAATTTTTCGTAGAAATAAACTATCTTATTTATTTTAGGGGGGGGGTGATAATTTTAAAATGCATTGAGCCTCCTTTCGAACTTTTCCTTTTCATGGGAAAGTAGGCTAAAAATTAAGTAAAATAAATTAGAAAAAAAAAAAAAAAAAAAATAGAATGGAAGACTAGAAAAATCAAGCAAAAATGGGTATACTACATTTTTAAGATACATCAAGACTTCTTTCAGAAAGTTGGCTAAAAATTAAGAAAAAAAAATAATAAAATAAAATAATGAAAACCAGAAAAAAGAAAAAAAACTAAAAAGGGCATTCTGCATTTTTAAGATACATTAAGCCTTCTTTCAGAGAGCAGGCTAAAAATTAAAAAATATATATGTAATGAAAGATCAGGAAAAAAAACTAAAAAGGGGCATACTGCATTCTTAAGAGATATTTAGCCTTCTTTCAGAAAGAAGGCCAAAAATTTAAAAAATGAACATAATGATAGACCAGAAAAAAAACTAAAAAGGGCATACTGCGCCTGGCAGTGCCGCATGTAGGAAGCGTTAGTATTCAGCTACAGCTAGCCCCTCCCCCCTACCAAGTAAGAATTTAGGAGAAAGAGCCGAATATACCCAACGCCGACGAGCTAGCGAACCAGCAAGTCGGCGTATGTGAAATGAGCTCTCGACCGTACTTTAAGAGCACAGGAAGGCTCGATAGAAACAGTGAGAATCGACACTGTTCTAATCAGATCGGCCAAAGATAAGCGATCATGACTAGATGTGCCTGAAACTTCGCTTCCACTGCGGCGCAAACAGTGGCAAGTATATATAGGTTAAAAACTTGTTTTTGAAAATAAACTGGTAGTTATTTTCCTTGCCATCAAAACTTTTTTTCCGCATACTTTCGGAACTCCTCCAACATCGGCAGTCAAAATATTACAGAAGACATTTATTTTCCTGAAAGTAAAAAAAATAAAGAAAGTTACTTCTCACTTCCATCAACATATTTTTCGATGTACTGCATTTACTTTTATCTTGCAACACGATCCACTACTTTTTGTTTGTAGTTCATTTTAACCCTATTGCCAGTTATGCTTCTCTATTTTTTATTCAAGTTATAACCTATTTTTATTTTTCTATTCTGCGTGAATTATTTCTCGACACATATCTACTTCATTTGGTTTTGCTGTAGAGGAGAATTTTGTTGCTGGTATAAAAAAAAAAAAAAAAAAAAAAAAAAAAAAACTTTGTAAAAGAACCCACTATTATCTATCGACTGCAGCATTGATTGTTAAAAATTATCATAATCAATATTATTTAAAAGTTTTGAAGACTTTGTAGGAACCAACTAATATTTATTGGCTTCCGCACTAAATGTTTAATATTAATTGATATTTATAGTCTGCAACGTTGATTGTTTCAAATTTAATTTATACTTTTATCTCTTTATATTCGTTTTAAATATTCTAATAATCATTATATTTTGTTTTTTAAAGACTATAGGAACCAACTAATATTTATCGGCTGCAGCATTGAGTGTTTGAAATTAATTTATATTTGTAGTCTGCAGCGTTGATTGTTTATTAATAATTTATATTTTTATTAATATTATTCGTTTTAAATACCATGGAAAACTTTATTTTGTATTTCAAAACCTTTTACAAACTAAAATTAATCGTCTGCTACAGCATTGATTGTTTCAAATTAATTGATATTTATAGTCTTTAGCGTTGATTGTTTAAAATTAATTTGTTGTTTCATTTCCTTTAATTCGTTTAAAATATCCTAGTAAGTGTGTATGTACTGTCTGACCACGGATTGTATGGAAAGACAAACATCCGTTTTACAGCCGGAAATGGACAAATCTATTATTTTTAGCGATGTTAGCTTTTGCAGAAGCAGAGTCTCATTCAAATGAGCGGAATACGCGCATCAAATTTTTACTTTTCCCCCTCATTCAGATAGATTCGTCTCATCTGGACGTTTGAAAATTCCATACAATCCATGGTTGGACAGTATATATATATATATATATATATATATATATATATATATATATATATATATATATATATATATATATATATATATATATATATATATATATATATATATATATATATATATATATATATATATTTTAAGGACGATAGGAACCAACTGATATTTATCAGCTGCAGCGTTATTTTACTTATTTTTTAATAATTTTTATTTTTATTCCTTTTAAATATCATTCTCTGCACTATATTTTTATATTTTAAAGATTTTTTTAAGCCGCCCACCCTTTCTAGTGGTCAGAGAAGTCTGACTGTGATGAGATGGTTCTGGGTTCGAATCCCAGCTCTGGCATGAATGTTCTGTGAATGGTTGCCTACCCTGTAAACGGGTCTTTATGATATGCGCATACTGTGGAAGTCGGATGTCACATCTAATTACAGTACACATGGAAAAGTGAAGTAGCGCACCCTAAATTGCCCCGAAAATCACTTCGGACGAAAGCCCACTGCCGAACTGCCTTTTAATTCCTCAATTAACAAGTTCAGACAGCTTCTCGCTGACCCGAACTTTTTTAGAAAAGGCTCTGATAATTAAGTTAACCTAGGGATTATGAATCATATATATGTATTAAAAGTATTGAGAACATAAACTGGTCGCTATATGGTGGGCAGCTTGCGTTTTTTTAAAGATATGAATTATTAACAGAAACACACATTTACTAACAAACATAAAGCAAAATAGAATAAAGTTGCACCTACAACGTAAATTACAAAAGACAATCACAAACATTAAGATCGCCTAAGGCACTGTCTACAGTGTTATTAATTCAGAGTAATTAAGAGTTTTTTTTTTCCTAATGGGGGCAGCGTTCCAACGCTATTTAGCCTTTAGCAGACCTAATGCGATCCCCTGATACGGTATCCAGTCTTTCATGTGCTACCATCAAGACGCAGGATGTCAATGGCACAGATAATTTGGGCTCCCAGCTTCCACCAGATGGAGGCACCTGGGCTCTCTTTTGGTGCGAAATTGCACAAGAAATTTAATTTAGCCGAGGGAATTCTAAGTCAAACGAATACCCAAGGGATTTTTCACATGCCGCATAATCATACGACATGGACGCTGATGATTTCCTGCATCTCGAAAATCTACCGACTGCCCAGCCCCAGGTCAGAACCTAGGTCCACAGGCGCAGACATAAATATGTATTAAACTATATAATATTTATATTTCTAAAAAATCACAATGTACGCAAGTATTAAATATTTCACATATATATAATTTGTCTGTTTGACTTAAAAAAAAAAAAAAGAACATAATAACTCGCATTGAACATTTTTCGACTTTCAGTTCATTTCAGTTTATTGCCAGAGCAATTAAGAGCACGATCGTTTCATTTCTCCATCTGTTTGCAACCCTAGCCATTCATTCCCCCTTACTTTTCAACCTTACTTTCCCTAATGTAGCCACATTTCACCTTCCGAGGGAAGAGGGCGTTGTAATATAACGTGAATATCATATAAATAAAACAGAGAATGTGTGAAATACACCGCCAGATCAGTCAGTGTATGTGTGTGTATATGTGTGTATGTATGTTTCCTCTACAAGTAGTTTTCGTCGAATCCGGGGGCTTACTGGATCTCTCAAGAGGGCTTGACGCCTAAAGGAGAAAAAAAAAACACTTGAAGACGGGAAAAAATAAATAAATAAATAAATAGAAAATAAATAATAAAAAATAGATAAATAATTTTGAAAAGTAAATAAAATAAAATTTTTAAAAACCCTGAAGGCGGAAACAAAAGAAAAAGGAAAAACTAAAATAAAAGTAAATTTCAAAAAAAACGGAGGCACACACGTTTAGGACGCAAATAAAGCAAAGAAAAATAGGACGGTCTTTAAAAAAAAGGGTGAAAAAAAAAGCTCAAAAAAGGTGAAAAAAAAACAAGCCGCACATGCTCGAGGGTGCAAAAGAAAAATCGAATTAGCTCAGGTTTGAAGGTGCAAAAGAGAAGAAGATCGTACAAGTGTGCAGGGTACCAAAAAAAAAGAGAGAGAGAGAGAGAGAGAAAGAAAGAAAGGGGCGAGAAACGAAATCGCGCAGCTGAAAGGGAGGCAAGGGTTTGAGGTTGCTAAAAGAAACAAATGCGCACAGGTTTGAGGAGGAAAATAAAACAAAATAAAAATGAACATTTTCGAGGGAGCAAAAAAAAAAAAAAAAAAAATTCACAGGTTCAAGGCCACGAAAAGACCAAAGATGTTCAGTTTTCAGAGCGCAAGAAAAAAAAAAAACGAAGTCGCACAGGATTAAGGGCACACGAAAATAAGAAAGGGATCCCTAGACTCCTAGCTGAAAAAATGTTTTTTTGAAGAACCACCCTTAGCTGCCTCATTATTGAAGAAGGGCCGCCATGCCCAAAACTCCCCTTCGCTTACACGCCAAACAAATTGTTTTGAAGACCGTAACTCACAATTCAGCATTGTTACACTTAAGGCTACAGTTCAGACGATCGTAGTTCCGAACTAATACTAGATATCATGAAAAGGAATGCTTTTGCAAAATTCATAATCGTTACATAACGTAAAAAATATATATAATTAAAGAAAAGTAATTTTAAAGTGGTTGATAGATTGAAACTTCGAACTAATATTTTACTTGCATTTCCTACATGAAAAGCGTTTCAGCTGCTACCAAGGGTCAAACCTTGCTCACTGTGCCCGTCATTCTGGGGGCAATTGCTTCTCCTCTGGTTTTGAGAAATTACACAGGTGAGCATGGTTTTTGTTGTCTTTCAGTGTAATTTGCATTGAGATATATCTTTCGACTCCCACTGAGGCAAAATTCAAATGATAGACCTGATATGCAGAACAGTATTCATGCTTTCAAACAGCCTATTCATTTTAGAAACAAATATTAAATTCGACAACAGTGTACGATATAGTTCCATTTTAGTTCCTTTAGTACTAATTGTTTTCTATAGCGTCGTGTATGAAACGATTCAGCTTCTTTTGGATGCACCGCGCCTACCGCATCGAATAGGCAGAAATATTGTTTGCGAAGTTTCAATCATGCATCATGGGATTTGCATGTGTTGTGGCATGAACCTTTAATACTTCTGTGCACCAGTGGGGTATCCGGGAGGAGTGGTGGAGGGCGTTCCACGCCGCATGATTCTCTTTCTTCAGAGGGGGGGGGGGCCGCTGTTTTAACTCTCGATGGGAAGATAAATATTTTCGAACATTTTTTAAAGTAAGATCAATATATACAACACAAAGCTCGTTTAAAATTGCGTGTTCGGAGCTACTTGTTCAATTTTTCGGGGGATCCTCTATTCCTCTAACTGGCATCAATAAAAATCTTTTAAAGTTCCGGTCATTTAACAATATCAAAGAAATGTGAAATTATCCCTGATTAATTTCAAGTTTAAAACATTCTTAATGGCATAAATTCAAAATAGAAGAGCAAAATAAGCCAAATTTTACCATACAGTAGGAACGAGTAACATCGAATATTCGTCAGTCACCTTTCTCCAAAAATGCAATTTATGCTGCCATCTACATTTAAAAACTGAAGTTAGAATGCTTTTATTCATTTTCAAGAGCTTTAAATGATTTTTGAATGAAAAAGTACTTTTTTACTATTTATTATGACTGGGTAAATCTGTAATGAAGAGCACAATATTGTAGTTAGTCAAAGAGCAATTAATTGGAGGAGAAAAAGGAATTACTAAACTTGTGCATTAGATTAAAACTTTTTGAATTTTGGAACTTTTTGTGGACACGACACATTATTGGTTGCAACTTTTTGCGAAGGCGTTTATGAAATGAAATTTGTTGAATAGCAAATTTTTGAATCACATGGCTTTAGCAATGCGTATTTGCACTATATCTACCAGTTTGTAGTGCGTATGGCTGTTTCGAATTAAATATTGGCATTATGAACATTTGTATCTTTAAAAAGAGGCAGCTTTATTCTTCATTTAAACGAAATTTCCATGCGATGACAGAACTTTGTGTCTGTCCTTCGGAGAGCTGTGAAATGGAAATATATATATATATATATATATATATATATATATATATATATATATATATATATACATATAAATCTCGTGTCACGATGTTTGTTCGGGGTAAACTCCGAAACTACTGAATCGATTTGAATCAAATTTCATATGTATCTGTAATTTGGTCCAACTTAAAAGATAGGATGGTTTTTATAATTTTTTATTGCAAATGAAATTTTTATTATGTATTAATAGTGTGTGTTGATTGTTTGGTTCTGTAAATTCTTAATAGATGGCGCTGTAGGTTAATTCATCGTCAAAAGTTGTATTCTTAATTTAATTAAAATTTACAAATAATGCTATGTTACGGATATTCATGGTTATCAACAATATCGCCGGAGAAAGGGGGAGTATTAAGGGCACACTTTTCAATGTAAATGTCAAATTCTACAAATCAAGTTGAAATTCATAAGCAGCGGGAAGTTCCACACTCACCACTGCTTTTAAAAACTTATGAGTCTCATATAAATGTCGGGTTTTGCAGTTCCGTGAGGTCAACTAAATACTTTGTCAAATACGTTATTAATGGTTCTTATTAGGTCGCAATTGAGGTACGAGATATTTACAAAATAACGCGATGAGTGGACATAAAAACAGCAACGAAGCTATTTATCTGGTTTCCCCATGTACGAAAGAGACCCATCTGTACAGCATCTTGCAGTACATCTTGAAAACGGTCAACGAATATATTTTTCCAAAGATATTTTCAACGAAAAGCACTTGAATCACCAAAAACAACCCTGATTTTTTTTTTTTTTTACACTGTCTAAAACCTAATGTGTTTGGCCCGATTCTCAAAAATAAAATTATTTACCAATGTTCCACGCTATTTTACATGCACTATAAAAAAATCCAAAATGTCACTGATTATTTCCGTGGAACATGTTGGGATTTCAAAGGTCATCAACAATTTTATTGGGAAATTAAGTATCTTCGTCTAAAAGTTTCCTGAACTGCTACAAACGTCATGAATGCAGACTTCTCACTGTTGCGAAAAATATTTTAGCTCCCAGTTTAAAGATTAACTGAGCGCATTTATTAAGTGTCTCGGCTTCAAGTCAATTTCGTTCCGTTTGCATTGTCTCAAAGCTTCCAGAGAGAGTGAAAGAGCCTTTGGACTCCGCAGCTTTGCAAGAATCGCATGCGAGTTAGACCTGCGGTACTTAAATGCAAGTCTGACTAACGTTTCGCCATGCTTGCGGCATTATTGGTGGAGCTTAATTGGAAAAGTAGAGAAGTGTGAAGCATTTGTATTAAACTTACTTAAGGTTTTCTTTGAAGGTCCAGTGACACGACGGCTTTTTGCCAGGGAGATAACTGAATTCTTCAAAAAGATTCCAGGATAGTTTCAGGAAGGGTAATGAATTTTAGTGAAGAACTGACTTCACTACTGTCGTCGTGGTCCATTCAGATTGAAGTAACTCCCAATGGGAGAAAGTGAGTCTCTGGATTCCGTAACTTTCCAAGAGTAACAAGCAAGTGGAATACTTTGCGCATGCTTGCAAGTTTATCTTAGCAGTGGCCATGTTAGCGAAAATGCTTTTGGTACTTTCTTGGTGAGTCGAAAAATATGACAAGCTATTACTTTTAATCTTACATCGCTTCTCTCTAAAGGTTTCAGAGAAATGGTTGTCTCGAATCGGAGAGGTTTCGGAATTCTTCAAAAAGACTTCAGGATAAATTTAGGAAGGTTTCTCACTTTTAGTGGGATACGTTGCAGTCAGAAATTGGGCGTATTCGCTGCCCATTATTTTTCAAGACGTTTCTTAATTGTTCTTACAATGTTGAATAAAATCAAAAAAAAAAAAAAAATCATTCATGCCACGCAAACAAAGAACACAACATTCATCAATCTCGGGCATAATTAAAAATTAAAGCCTGGACATTGGGATAAAAACTCCATCCCAAGCAAAACTGTGCAGCCAAAACAAAGTGAATGTTGAATTTATTTTCGTTAAACATTCCCTAACAGACGGAAATAATTGCGAACCGTTAATTGTCGATTGTTTAACACATATCACGATGCATTTCGCGAATTGTAATTATTGGTAGAACACAATCATTGGGAGTTGCATTTTCTAATGCAGGTTTTGCATAACGCGAAAGAGTATTCGTCAACGGTTTAACATAATTTTGACGACGTAACATCCAACACAATCATCATTTCTGTGGGGAAGCTACATAAATTTTATGCTTGAAGATGTACTCCATAGAGTTAAACAAACACACCGATGTTCAAATCAAGGTTTTGCACCAAAGATATATAATGAAGCTTTAGTGTTGATTGAAGATTTATGCATTTCAATTTCAAATTTGTTGTTTAGTCATTATGGTGTGATATCACGTGATTGATTGGTTAACACTGATTTACAACGAGAAAAAATAGTGCAACGACGCTGCCTTAGCTACAATTATTGTGAAGAATGAGCCATTACTGAAAGCTGAAAAAAAAATCATAATCAGATTGTGCTGATCGTTGATGCTGAACAAGGCTATACAGTTGTCGATAAAAACAAAGCCGTAAACATTCCAACTGAATTTTTAAATTTTCTGGATATACCAGGAATGCCACTAGACGGTTTCCTGTTAAAAATTGGTTCAGCAATTATTCTTTTTCACAACCCCACCTAGATTATGCAACGTACCCGTTTCTTCATCAAAATTTCAACAATTTTGACGGAAAAGTTTAAAGGAGAAATTTTTGTGTTGCAAGTAATCCATTTATAGCGTAATAATTTTCAAACACATTTCGAAGGCTTCAATTTCCGATTTGTTTAGCTTTTGAAGAGACCATAAATAGATCTCAAAACCAAACAATGTCTACCTTCGGTTTGGACTTGAAACATACATGTTTCTCTCATGGGCAACTACAGGGTGTCCTGAAAAAGACTGTTTTCAAAAATTCATAACAATAAAATGGTTAATGATAAAAAAAATTTTTTTGCAGAAAATTCATGTGATGGGCAGCAAATTTAATCCCCCTCCCCCCCCCCCAAGTTCCAAAATTTAATTCAAGAATTTTCCAGTAGATGGCGCAGCAGATGTAAGACCGTAAATCAAAGAAAGATAGAAAATTACATCATAGTTTTTTGAAAAATGTTTTTGATAAATAAAATTTCTCAACAATACTTTCAAAATGCCTGCCGCCGGCTGCAACCACATGTAGCAATTGGAGGAAAAATCGGTGAATTCCAATAATTACTTTTAGAGGCTTACTATCTGCAGCGTTATCTATTGAAAAACTTTTGAACTAAACTTTGGAGCTCTGGTGGGACGAAACTTAAGGCCCATCACATGAATTTTCTGCAAAAATTATTTTTTTTTTATCATTAACCATTTTCCTGTAAAAAATTTTTGAAAACAGACAGTCTTTTTCAGGACACCCTGTATCTATTGCCTACTCTTGATTGGGAAAGTTATCATACCTATTCGTGTTAGCAAAAGACAAATAATAGAAACAATAGATTGAAGTCAATGTTATCCACCTCATTTATAAAATTTCATTTTTATATGTTTTTAATTTAGTTAATGTATTTTGAAAATTGTTTAAGTTTTCCTCCATAACTCTTAAACTATGCAACTTTTGATACTAAATGTGAATACCCATTTTAAAGGACATTGAATGTTAAACAATTAAAGCTGAAAGGACGCTCTGTATTACCAATATTTTAAGTGATATCATACATTCAAAACCATTTTTTTAACAAAAAATGAAAAAAAAAAAAAAAATATTTTAAACACACTTCGGGATATTTATCAACATAAATTTCTACTCTGCAAGAAGAAAACTGAATTTGCTGTCAAAACAAATTTCATTGGCTTTCATTTACGCATAAAACGAATTATCTAAGTTCAATAGTCCTTTTTACAATCTCAGAACACAATTATTAGCAAATTTTGATTTTTGAAGAATGGAGACAAAACACTTCACAAGACAACATGAAAGCCGTCGTCTAAAGAAGCAGGCAAAGAATGATATAAAAAGACTCGAATATGTGTTTATATAAGTCATCTACATTAGAAAAACACGCCGGTTAAATGAAAAAAAAAAAAAAAAACTTAGGCCGATAGTTGACAGACCGATAGGTCACGCAAGCATTCCTTCCCCTACGTATCTATACTTTTCACCCTGAAAAAGTTTCAGCCGCATTTGATTTTTTCAATTTGAAAATTACTTACCAAGCTTTATTTTAAATAGAGAATATTTTTGAACAAAAGCCTTTCATTTTCAAAACAAAATGAGAATTATCTCATTAGAATAAGGGAGATCTGGACAAAAAAAAAAAGATTTCTCTCAGCCAGGGCGGCGGAGTCAGAAGGAAAGTGGCCGACTCCGACTCCTGGATTTTGAAACGCCCGACTCCGACTCCAACTCCCACTCCGACTCCGGATTTTTTTTTTTTAATTGTACTTTTTCAACTCCCTCTCTCCCTTCAGGGGAAGGGGGAAAACCTCTAAACAGATATTGAAATATTAATTAATTTTTATGAAAATTTCGCAATTTGTTTTTTATTGTACACCCATGACGCATACAACGTTAGAAATTCAATTTAAAAATCAAATTTTCCAATAGTTACGAGATAAAAAGTGAGATGGCTTAAAAATAACTTTTAAAAAAATTGAAAAGGATTATTTGTAATTCCCCCCCCCCCCCCCCTATGTTGAACAAATAGATATTGATCAAATCGTGTGCTTTCATTTTTTGAAAGCTGTAACTTGAGAGAAAAATAAGCTTTTTTTCTAAATCCAAGTTCTTGGGAGGGGTGGTTTACCCCGGGTGACACCCTTCTGGTAGATGACACCCAAAGTTCAGAGTTTATAAAAAATATAAATATTTTAATTCTGAAAATTTTCGCGAACATTTTTTAAAATTATATTTTATCAATAAAATTTCAACGAAAATAGGGCACATATACGTCAGGAGCTAATTTCACACAAAATGCGGCGGTATACAAATTTGTAGGAATAGCTTTTACTGTACCTATATTTCTTCTTCGCTAATTTTTAATTTAAACTTTATTGGCTGCTTTAGAATTAACCTTAATATGAAGATTTTAAGATTAACTGCAATTATTGAGTGTTGTAATCAAGAAATCATTTACACGTATTTTGTTCCATACTTTTTAGTGAGAACCAAACTTATGGAAATAGTCTTAATAAAGAAAAAAACAATAGATTATTTCATCGGATCTTTTGCATTCGTGCTTTCGCGCCAGAACTTTTTTGAATTTGCCGATCACCCTTAAACGTTTCAACCTTAGCTACCGGCCCTGACTTACTAATTTGTTACCTTTCTTTTAGTATTTTATAACTGAGATCGAACAAAACACTATATTTCTATTTTTATTTGAAAATGATTACTTGAAAATGTTAGGCAACAAAACCGTTTGCTGACAGTTGCTATTAGTTAAGTTAAAAAGGAAGCAAACTTGGGGACGGCTACAGAAAGTTCGGTATAAGTATTCAAGCTAGTTGGTTGCCATAATGGCAGTTATTTTCTCATTAGTATCTTTTTATACATGTAATCGAACCAATTGGTAGTCAGTTTTTGGAAAATGCAAGGAGAGTCAGTGAAAAGGAAAGAAAAAAAGAAGCCCGGAGTCGGCATGTTTTCTAACAACTCCGACTCCTTTAACCCAAAATCAGTCCGACTCCGACTCTTCGACTCCACAGCCCTGCTGTCAGCAGGCTCAAAATTATTTTACATGTCATTTTAACCAAATCTTGCCAATTGACTACTCAATGTCTTGGTTTTTAGAGTGTTCTTGATGGGTACTGTTGCACTCTAGGGCAAAAAAAAAAAAAAAATAAATAAATAAATAAATAAATAAAAAAAAGTGTTCGGTCGATTTTTTTTTCCATCCTTTTCGATTGGAATTGCCAAGATGTTGGGACAAGTCGTTCCAAACGGCAGATTGCTCAAAACTGAGCAATTGAGATCAGATTGCTGCAAGAGAATGCTCCTAGACAATCCCTTCTTATAATAACATGAGAAAAATCCGAAAAAGACTGGTGAGGCTGGTCCTCCAAAATTAACATTGGTTGACAATCCATTCTGAGACCGTCTTTTCTCCTGCAACCACTTCTTTCTTCGATACGAATGGAATGAAGCTACTCTTTTCGTTGGAGACAAACGAACATAGTTTATATATGCATTACGTGCGGCTTGACGATCAGATGGAACCGAGGACTCTCGCAGGGTATCAATGAATGCCCCGTTTTCATACAGAATTTTTGCTCCAGTTTCTGCTAGGGCTTTGTGACTCACATCCAGACGGAAAAATATGCTGGCTAGGTCATCCCAACCAGGGCGGTAGAAACTAGAAGGGCTAATTCACTCGCCACATTACACTGAGGCAGCACTTTTCCCCTCGATGACGTCACTGCGCTGACCAGGACAGAGATTTCTGTGCGAAGGGAAAGAGTTTTTTATTTTTTTATGATAAACTTTGAAAGGCGAAAGCTTTCGAATGTAATTTTTCTACTAAAAAAATGATTTATTCAATTTTGTATAGTTATGGAAAAGCAAAGGCATATATATATATATATATATATATATATATATATATATATATATATATATATATATATATTTAATGCGCAGCACACTTTCAATATATTTATGCTAAAAGAAAGTTAGAGACAAAACATTATTTTCACACTATCATTACTATCCTGTTTAGCTTCCTATTCAATATAATTAGAGGAAGATAATAGATCTTTTTTAAACATTAGAAGTTAATGTGAACATACTGATCTTATTTTTTAAATTTTAATCTGAAAGAAACTACCCTTTATAAATTATTCGTTTTCTTCAAATTTGACTTTAATTTGATGATTTCATTTTTTTGCACCTGAATTTTCTTCAAAATTTTTTTCCAATACTCTTGCATTCTTCTTCTTCTTTGGAGAAGTATTTCTTTTAATTTATTTTTTTCTGAAATGCTGTTTTGTAAATTTTTCTGTAAAAAATCACATTTATGTTTCAATGACTGCACATTTGCATTGCAGACTGTTTCATTTTGTTTTGAGTGATTTTAATTTGCGCTACCTTTCTTCGGACTGAGATTTTTTAAGGTATATAAAGCACTAGCAATTACTTCCCGTTTCTTCTGCCTTTCTTGACGAGGAGAATTGATTTCTAAATTGCAGGAGGTAGGAATATTTATTTTTGGTATAGCACTGAGTTTCAAAGTTCTTCTAATAAGCAGTCCAAGCAGTGGCGCACTCAGGATTGTTTCCTGGGAGGGGCTAGAAGTTTCGCAAGAAACTACGATAAGTGAAGGGAAAGGCAAAATCAATATAGTTTCAAACAGTCCTCCCCCGAAAAAAAAATGTTACATGTCTACAATACATTACAAGTCCCAAAAACACAATTTTAGAGTCCTTAGTGACGTCAGAGAATAGACAGTGGTGAGCATTTCGGGAGAACTGTCCCGAAAATATTTCTCCTTGAAAACGAAATTTTAGGGTTATTAAGGGAAGGAGAGGAGGCGAGGCCTTCCCCTTTAGAAATTCCTAAATTGTTTTCAAAATAGCAGTCAATTTTTCATTAACTTCGATTTCCTAAAAGGGTTGGGATCTCCCCTGAAAATATCTGAAGTTGAGACTTTTACATACAATCTTTAGCAATGCTAGGTGAAAGGAGAGGTTTAGAACCCTCTCTGGAAGTGTTTTAGAAATGAATTAGGAAAAACGAAAGTGTAGGCTGTCATTGGTGACACAGTCGAGTCCCGACTTACGCGAGGGATGCGTTCCAAGATTCCTCGCGTAAGTCAAAATTTCGCGTTGTGGAAAAATATATGCATACAATTTTTTTAAAGCGTACCAAATACTTTTAGACACTTATAAACACCCCTCAAATTTCTCTAAAGCATTCCTTAACCATACACTACAGTTTCTTGCATAAAGAATTGAACATTTACTGTATTTAAAAATAAAAAACTGTTATTCAAAATGAAATACTTTAAGATGAACAAAATTAATGACCAAAATTAATGGGAATGAAACACTGTAAAAAATTCCGAAACGTTACTGGGTATTTCCGTGCTACGTTACGGGATTTTAGTGGTTTATCCGCTTCCTGGAAAAATCAAGTATCATTGTCAAAAAGTTTCCTGAATTGCTACAAGTCGCACGAATGCAGACTTTTCGCTGCAGTGAAAAATATTTTTAGCTCCCAGTTTAAAGATTAACTGAACGTATTTATAAAGGGCATCGGCTTCAGTTTAAATACGGCTTGTCCATGCTAGTTAAGCTCCCAAAGGGAGCGAATGAGTGTGGACGTCTCTGCTTTGCAAGAATTGCAGGCGGGTGAAATTCTCGTCACTTACTTGCATTTCTGCCTTAGCTTTGGCCATGTTTGCAATAATGCTCTTGGAACTTCTTTGATAAATCAGGAAGATGCCGAGCTATTACATTATGCATTCCTAAGGTTACTCTAATTTTCCAGACACACGGCTGGCTTTAAACTGGAGGATTTCTGAATTTCTCAGGAGGCTTCCCGAATAACTTCAGGAAGGTTACTGAATTTTAGCGGAAAATATATATGGATTTTGCAAGATATGTTACTGGCAGAAATTGAGCACATCAGCTGCCCATTATTTTCCAGAAACGTTTCGGAATCGTTTTTACAGTGAAGACATCAAATAAAAAAACACGGTACGCACAGCATGTAGTAAAATGTAAATGATGCACTGTAATAGTACAGTAGATACACGATACAGTAATTATATTTAGGAGTTGAAAAAATGAAGATAGTGATGATTTATGCTCCATGATCAGACCTTTATTCTTATCGTACATTTTTAAACACATTTGCTTCGCTTTTATAACGTTTCAAATTGTGGCAACATCTCTTCCTGATCTCTTTATTAATCCACAATATAAGAGCGCTTCCATTTTCGTAATATTTATTGCTAGACTTCTCTGCAAGCTTCAATATTGAAACTAAGTTATGAACTTTTACGGATATCTTTTTGTTTTGACTTTAAATTGTACGTATGGAAGATTCACTCATACTTATTGTCGCGCTATACCGTCGACGTTTTGCAGTTGTTCAAGCATCTCGAGAATCTTAGCTTTTTTTTCTTTTTCTTTTTTTTTCTTTAAAACAATAACTCTTTTTCTTGCCATATTCACAAAGTTTGGATGAAGGTGACACTAAGGTGCCATTATATTTCATCATCTTTTATGTTTAGAATGAAAAAAGAAATAAATAAAAGATGCTGAGTGGTTATTTGATGCACAAGACTAGTTTGGTGTGGGAACTTCGGCTGTCAGTGATGCTTAAAGGGATGTAATAACATTCGCGAAATTAATATTTACTAGCCAATAACGGAACTGATACTTCCTTCAAAAAAAAATTCGTGTTGTGGGCGAAAAATTCGCGTTAGCTCTAAAATTCAACACTCGTGAAAAATTCGCGTTATAACCATTTCGCGTAAGTCGAATCGCGTTGTAGCGGGGTTCGACTGTATTAGTAAAGGGAAAGAGTTCAGTTTACCTTTGAAAAATATTCAAAATCGAAGTCCTAAATACGCGTGATTTTCAACCATTTTTCGTGACCTTAGAAATTCGACAGTTCTTCTCTGGTCCCCAAAACTGATTTTAGACAATTTTTGGACCAGTTTAGGAGAAAGAGAGGGTAAGTGGCCCTTCTTCGAAAATTTTTTGAATTTGAAGAAATAAAATAAATAAAAAAAAATAAATAAAGTTATCTTTGATGAAATTAGGATAGGGGTTGGGGATTACGTGCTCGGTTCTGGTAAATTTTCAAAATTCAAGGCCAAAAAAAAAAAAAAAAAAAAAAAAAAAAACCCTCAATTTTAGGCTTTCTTTGGTCAAGGGGTTTCGTCTTCATGCTTCTGGGAGGGGCTTCAGCTCCTTAACCCCCCGTGGATGCGCACACTGAGTCCAAGTAATCGGTTCTTCATGTCATCTTCAATAATCATCTTCAGTAACATGTTCACTACATATTCTTGCATTTATGAATTTCACAGGATCATTTCGGTGACATTTTTGCACCCTATCTTTGCATAGTTCGTTATTTCATTTAGAAATACGTGGAAAATAATATTTTTCCCCTTGGAGTTTTGGGTGTGTTCCGGCAAGTTGCTAATGCACACACTGACATGTGGAAAAAAAAATGAACGCAGTTTAACACCATTAACTTCAATAAAGCGAAAATTAACTTTAAAAATCACTAAAGAACTTTGTAAAATTAAAGAGAACAAGTAATCAAGGAACATGGAATATAGCACTGAAACCCTTCCCTTGCTTTGTCTCCTTTTCTCTAAGGCCCCTATAGTAGAGGAGCCGACGCATCCGCCATTTTGGAGCAAACTTGATCTAGTGCTTCGTAGCGATAGCATTGCTGCTGATGTTTACATTTCTTTAGCATGTGTTAGATTTACTCAAATGGGTGGTTGTTCGGTTGTAAATTGTGCAAACAGCTCCAAAAAAGGATTTCAGCTCTTCAGATTTCTAGCAGATGCAGAAAGAAAAAAGAAATGGATAAATAATAGCCCGCGAAGTGACTAGCAGCCTGGAAACGACGCCAACTGTTTCCAAAATTTCGCCAATGCTCACCTTCGCTCTCCGACTCTCTCGTTCCCTGTTTGGCGAATGATTGCCAATAAAGGTAGCTTTTCCCTGTTGTACGCTTGCTCCAAAATGGCAGATGTCTCCAGTTATAGGGGCTCTACTTTTCTCCAGTCAGCGCCGTGACGTCACGAGGGGGAAACAGCAGTCTCAGAGCGGCGAGGGATACCTCAAAGGAGTGACCTAGCCCTTCCTTCAGCCCTGCATCCCAACACCGGTTCGTTTGAAAAACACTGCACAACTATGTTTTTCTTGGCCATACGTAGGAAAATTACGGTGGTTCGAAAATATATGAGAAAAAAAAGTTTCTCCTAGATAACAGGACACCCTTCAATATTTTTAGACTTGTGGATAGTAATACACTGGAAGAATTTTAGCTTCCTATTTCAACTTGAAGAGGGTGCTCAACTCCCTCCCCCAAAATTCAAGGGGAGGAGGGTTTAAAAAGTACATTGAAATGAAAAAACAATGCTACATTTTATAATATACACGAGTAATATGCATATACATTGCAATACAATAATTATTTACAAAAAAAAACTGGGAAATTAAATGTCTCTAAATATGTAGCATTTTCTATGCTACGGCTATCGTTAAATTAAGTGGTAAATGAGCACCCTCTTAAAATTTGAGCAAGAAGTTTAAACTTTTACAGCATAATACTATGAGTAAGTCTAAAAAAAGTGGGTGTCCTGGACTTTAGCTAGAAAATATAGTTTTTTGAACCACCCTAAGAAAGATGTGGTATCACATCCACTAACTGCGTGAAGATAGAATTCGAATCCAAGGGCCATTCAATTTTTCTTCTGTTAAAATTAGTTATAGAAAGCTGAATACAAATTAACTGGACTTTGACTCGTTTCTGGAAGGAAGTAATTCGAATGTATGAGCCGGAAACAGGAGAAAGAACAAGTAGGTCCATATAGCGTCCAAAAACGATAATGATCGTTTGAAATAATGTCTCCATCTGTTTCTTTTGTCGTTTGTTTTCAATGCCCTCGAGTCCAAACGTAGAGCAGAACCCGTTCGAAAGGCGTCTTTTTTAATAACCTTTTCTTCTGGGGCACTCTGTTGCTGAGGAGTTAAATATGACCATATTGTAAAACAATCAAAATAAAATAATCAATTAACCAACGTTTTGAAGCACAAAAATGGCAAATTACTGTAGACACGTGTTTCGATGTTACAAGGAACACCTTTTTCAATGCAAAGAATTGTGAGCTTCTTGATTAAAATTCATCCGACAAAAAGCAACACGGTGGAATAGGAGTCAGTATAAATACCAAAATATAGAAATTTTCCAAAACAAAAAAGACAAAATGAAACCTGGGTAAAGAATTTTTTCGTCAAAAATATGTCTCCAAATGCTCTTCAATTGTTTTTTTTTTTTTTTCTTTTTGGACTTTATTTATTATTACACTATTTGTGTGGGGGTTCCCTGGTGAGATGCAGACATACAAGCATTACAAAACGTTCGAAAGCAAAAGTCCATTCTTCTGGGGTGTAAGAGATCCCACTTCATCATTTAATGGCAAAATTACTTCAGGAAATTTCATTACCGAAAATTCCATGAAAGTGTTTCCTGTTAGGCGTTCTATTTTGTGGGCCCTTTTTGTAGGTCTAGATTCTAAATTAGAACGATCCACTTTCCATTTTCGTGGGAGGAATAAAACTATGTTTACGGTTTTTGTTTCGCAGACGAGAAGGTTGGGGGCGTTCGGAATAAGGTTACAGGGTCAACAGGTAGCGAAAGAGAAGTCGGTAAGAGAGTGAACGGGAGTATGGCCAATGCACTTTAGACGTTTTATGAAATCAAAACATGAGCGTTTTGTGCTCGAAACTTTTAACAACTGTCCGGACAATATGCAAATGCATGCTTTGTTTCTTCGACCCTAAAGCAAAAAACAAAGGTGAATAATTTTAAAAATGGCTGCATATTATTGCATTTCTCACTCACTTTCAGACTTGGTTAGCTTTATTCGGGTCGCTCTGTTTTTTTTCGTTTGTGCATGCTGTTAATGCACATACTTTTTTTGTGCGTATTATAGCTAAAGATATCGCTAAAAATATGAAAAATGCTAAAATAGAAAGACTATTTAATTCTTAGTTTAATCCAGATGTTAAAAAAAGAAAAAAATAATGGTTGAATACAAAATTTTAAATGCTGCAGATAATTTAAATTTTTAATACGCATTTAAGAAATTTTTTGTGCATATTTTCATGATTCTGGCAGATGACCGTAATCGAACCGATATACAACGTTGTGTAGTCGGGGCATCCCGAACGTAAATTTTTTAGATAGCAGAAATTCTCAATTTGCCAAATGGAACTCCACATTTTGCCGAATGATGATAGTTTTGCCAAATGGAACTCCAAATTTCGCCAAATGATGATTGTTTTGCCGAATGGAACTCCAAATTTTGCCAAATGATGAGAGTTTTGCCAAATATAACTCCAAATTTCATCGAATGATGATAATTTTGCCGAGTTGTTAGACAAAATTTTGCCTATGACGTCAGGAAAAATTTTGGAAGGTCACAGTGGCCTACCGTGACCTCCCCCTCGTGAATAGTGAGGACCAATTGTTTCGCCGGAACTACTGCCTCTTAATCAACTTCTTAACAACGTAGTGCAGTAGACTTCCAATTTTCCGAGCTCCGACTATCCGAATCGCCGATGAGCCGAATCGTTTTCAGAATTTCTATAATAAAAAAAAGTTAAGACTGCAACATACTGCAATTATCAAAATAATGAATAATGCCTCCAAGCTCTATTGTTCTTCGCTCCACGAAACTAAAATAGGTTAAGCGCAAACATTATTATTGGTATGATGAGATCATAGTGCAATGCAGATCTATTATAGGCTACCGTCCGTCGCTGTGTGGCCAGCCTTTCATTTAATTAATTAAAAACTTTTTCTTTTTATCATTTTCAACAATAATGCATTTATTAATCAAAGTCAACCGTTTTTGTACGAAAAAAGTAGAAAAAAAGAAATTGAATTTTTATTTATCAGAATGTGGGCTGGTCCCAATTGATTCAAATAATTGGAGTAAAATTAAAATATTTAAAAATTAAGGGAATGGGAAAACTGCTGACATTTCTTTTATGTAAGTTTTTCATTTTTATTTTTGTAACCAAAGTCTGCCAGACAGTTTTTCGGTAATATTCCAATTATACAGAATTCGCCCATTCGTCTCTTTACATTTGATACTGTCATGCAAGAAATTTCGAATGCTGCTTTGGGTCTATCAGCACACTCTCTTCAAACACTCGTTTTCAGTGTTTTCTAAACAACTGTGTACGCATATACGTCCTTCTATATAACAGGAAGGCCACCTGGGTGGGGGGGGGGGGGGGGGTCAAGGTGCAGACTGCGCCATTGAAATTTTAGGGAGTGTTTTAAGGGGTATTTTTCACTTTTAGGGGGGCTCTTGCTTTGGGGAGCTTTGTGATACTTAGGGGGGTACGCCCTTGCTCTTAGGGGTGGGCACCCTTGTCTATTTTGTCGTATACACTGAGTTTGCGAATATAAGACGTACATACGTGTCATCAAAAAAATAAATAAATAAATAAAAGAAGAAGAAGGAGAAAGAGAAGAGAAACTCTGTAGTACTCTCAAAGTATCCCCCCTATACTGAGCATACGAATATAATAGAAAGACATACATACGTCTCATCAAAAAAAGAAGACGGAAGAAAAGAAGAACTTTTCTGTAGTACTCTCAAAGTATTCCCCCCCCCCCCCTATCCTGAGTATACAAATATAATAGAAAAACGTACATATGTCTCATCAAAAAAAAAAAAAAAAAAAGGTGAAAGAAAAGAAAAACTTCTCTGTAGTACTCTTAAAGTATCCCCCCCCCCCCAATACGAAAGACCTACATAGGTCTCATCGAAAAAAAAATGAAGAAGATCCCTACCTTTTTTTCTTTTTGTTTTTATAGTAATTGAAGAATAAAACACATTCATAATAAAATGTAAATAATGGAAGAGCTACAACTTGAAGAACATTCATTATAATCAATGTGAATGATGCAGTTGTGTACCTTGAAATAACAAATCTTCATACTTATCCCCGGTTGTTTCTTTTAATTTGAAATACAGTTTACACGGGCATAAGCCTATTCCTTTTTTTAGACATGATGGCTGGCTGCGAATGTTAATAAAGCAACTTCTAAAATCGATATGATTGAAATAATTTTTATATCGGCTCACAATTAATTCAAGCATTCGCCGAAGGCTTGAAATAAAAAAATCATTAGCACAAAATACAAGAATATATATATATATATATATATATATATATATATATATATATATATATATATATATATATATATATATATATATATATATATATATATATATATATATATATATATATATATATATATATATATATATATATATATATATTCATTGAAACATTACTAATGTTTGTTTTCTGGCATCATGCAGCTATCAGAGCGCGTTGATTTTACAGCTGATCTTTTGAGCCCCACTTCTGTTTAATCGGGTTTGGTGCGGAGAGTGATTGATAAAAGATATTTAACGACCAGCATCAAACGAAGAGCACTAAAATTCTCATAGTAGGGGAAGGTGGGGCAAAGTGAAATAACGGGGCAAATGAAATGGTGAAATATTTACTCCGCCTTCAGTGCCACTTATTAATAATATTTTAACTGCGTAATAAACATTTGTAGTCTATTCCAGTCATGAAAAAATTACTTCTGAAAATCAAAGCACATGATTGATAATACATGCAATTTTCAAAAATAGATACTCAAACTGTAATATTTTGTCATGAGTAAAAAATTATTTTGATAATAAGAGTTCTTGTTATTAACACATTAAATATTAATTGGAACTTTCTAATGTTCGGTGCACTATTTATTTAGTTAATATTTAGCTTATTTGTATTTTTAATATTTTCACATCAAGTGCAAAAAGTTTTTGCAATTGGAATATTTTTACTCGAAAACAATTACTTTGATAGCAGAACCTTGCAAAATATTGATCTACACAAAGGATTTTACACTTTAAAATTGTTTGGTTTTATTAAGATTTATTAATTTTTGCACACTTTTTAGTAACTAGTATGTTAAACAACAAATGTCAGAGATATCCCCGAGTCAGAGATTGTGGAAATAGCCAGAGCGGCTTTTATGACTTAATTGATGCATTAATTGATTTCCTAAATCCCGAAAACCGCAGTTCAAAACTAAAAGTAAATTTGTAGGTACGCCCGTTGCGAAAAACGTGATGAGCAAGTGAACCAAAATGACCGTTATCTTTGATGGCCTATAAAATTATTTCGCGCAGTATCCAACATGTCTACCCAAGATATTCTCACATTGAAACACCTACATATCAAGATTCTAAAGACAGAATCTCTGGACAAAAAATTGTTACGGGACTACATTGTGGGGAAATGACTAATAGAACTCGTCTATCCAAAGCAGCTGTGGATAATTACTTGCACAAAACAATTTAATCATTTCAATTTTACGGCTAAAAGCACAATCTAAAAATTCCATCAGTTTCCAGTTTCGAAGGACATTTTGTTTACATAAATTGCACTTCCCATGAATTAATGGAAAGAAAAAGCATTACCACAAAATACAGGAATATTTTTGTTCAAAACAAGTAATTACGTCTGATTCTTTCATGGCAAAAGGCCGCGTATCTGGAGCAGTATTGTACCGAACAATACAAACAATAAAAATGTCTAGATTTATGATCTATTTAACAAGTTCGTGTCCAACGATTCAAAAGAATTGAGAAGTTCTCTCCCTACTCCTGGAAATGGAACCGTGACTGACCTTCGAAAAAGATTTTCGCGCCGAAACCGGTAAATTAATGTTCCTAGTTCGATGCTCCGTTAACGTCAATTAAGAACAGTAGAAGTCAATTTATTAAAAGAGGGAAAAGCAGAGAACGCAGAGGTCCCTCTTCGGATAAGAGTAATTTGAATAAATAATTGCTTAAGTGGCTGAAGTACCTTGAGTGGGATCAATTATTGAATTGACCTTTTGATGGTGTTTTCACATGCTTTTTATGCAAATGAATTTTCGAGTTGGTAACTGCACACGGACTTGGAATGTTTTGGAAGTTAGTTTTAATCAGTCTAAACGGTGTTTTTTCTTTTTCTTTCCTCCTTTTTTTTTTTTTTTTTTTACTTTCCCGAAACCACTGAAGCATTTTTTGAGAAGCAGAGCGAGATCTTGTTTTCACTAGACTAGCAATCTCGAAGACAATATGTTCAAGACTTATATTGTTTTATATAAATGTTTCACTATTCAGTTAATTTTTCAAGAATGATTTTGGAAAAAAAGAAATACTACGAGAGAAATTTTTACTTTCGTTGGTGAGAAAATTTCGGCATGTTTTATAAGTAAGATCTTATCGATCTTATTAGAGCTGAATTTTCTTCAGATTTATTTTTTAACTAGGAACAGAGAGATCCTGTTTGCTCTGGACCTGTGTTACCGATAAGAATAATCCTAATTTAGTTTAAAAAAAAAATAGTATGCAATTCATTTGGTTTTGAAAAATATGTTTATAAAAAGAGGGGGGGGATTAACCATGAAACAAGGCATCATGCTAAAACTATGGTTTTAAAATCTACTGAAGACATTAGTTTTCTTTTAACTTGGTACTCTGAATAAATACTTCTTAATTTTGAATAGTGAAATGTATGCTTATTTGATGCGCAGTTAATAAAATGGAGCCTATAGATCAGAGGGTAACCTCTTAAGTTTTATGGAAATTTAACTCTTAAACTCTTATAATATAATTATAGGTAGTTTAAATTGAAAACATGAAAATCTATTTAATGTATATTTTATGAAACAGTTTTTATTAGTAAGACATAAAGTCTCTGAAAGCCATTGGTTGAGTTCATTTTTGTTTACAAAGTTCTCCAATTTGGGTCTCCATGTTGACCCGAGAAAGTCGCTAATCAATCTCAACACTAAAGTGTAGTAATGCTTGCTGTTTATGTACTTTATACTGGAAAATCCCATTCCGCATTAATAAATTGTCGTAAAACTCTTAAGTACACCATTGTAATATCTACTAGTTATTTGGTTATTTCGATGGCATTTAAAATTCCCTCCCGTGTTAAATGTATCAAAATGTATGACTGAAACTGAAAAACACGGGGAAGGAAATTTCGTGTCGGTGAAACTGGGGGGGGGGGGGGGGGTGGCGGTTATTTGTATTCTTTTTAAATAATCACCTACAATTTAACTAACAGAGTATTGCGATGCTTTTGCTTAAATGTAAGACAGCACAATATTTTCCAAACCTAATTCTACACCTAAAAATTCAGGAAACTATTATGGTAAATATTACTGTAAAATGCGGTGATGACAGTGCATAAAATATTACAGCAAATCGTACCGAAAGTAATTAACGATTGCAGAGCCAATTGATACACCACCTGACTTTCAGTGCAAAGTACATGTATTTCCCCTCACTCGATGTGTCCCAACTGGTACTGTGATTAGCAAACCCGCCTGCCAATACGAAGGTCCCCAGATCGAACTTACTGCTCGCATATTGCATTTTCCAACTCCCGTTTATTCTACTGTAAAATTTTATAGTAAAAGAGGATTTTACGGTAAAAGTTACTGGCAACATAGATGCTAATAACTTTTACCGTAAAATTTCAGGATTTTTAAACATTATATAGTTGAGACAAACGTAATACGGCAGCATTGAGAAGGCTCCACAGACCCTAATCACTGCATTACAACGCTGCCAAGTTAGGTTTGCCCCAACTATAGCTTGAACAAGTAATAATTGGTTTCTTTCTGGTTGCTAACGACTTAGACGTAACAGATTTCCGCATGCTTCAAGTGGTACGCGTACCACCAGTGGCGTACCAGGATTGACGAAGACTCTCACTACCATTAATATAACCGCAGTCAGAATATTTTACCATTAATTTATTTCTTAATTTTTTCCGAGTTTCCTCACAACCTTATTCAAGATCGACTCATTACAAATTCTTGGGCAACTGCAGCATTCATTATGATAGATGCGACGTCTCCCATCATTCTTTACTCTAAGTAGCAATAAGTGGAAAAAAAAAATAATTAAAAAAAAAAAAGAAAGAAAGAAAAGAGAAATGAAAGCAAGGAATACTTTCTTCTTTCCTGAGATTGAATGCGGCGTGACGGAATGCGTCTCAATTTGCTTCAAGAAGAACATTTAGTAGTGTTTTATTGGGGCTTTTTTTTTTCTTGATTTGACTTTAAATCATTTTGCATTTAAAAGCTGAAAACTTTCATAAAATTATGGTTATGTTAGATCTAGAAATTAATGTTGCACATGTCTCATAACAAAACATTTTTGGTTTCTGAAATGTCTCATAATAAAACAGTTTTGGATACTACAATGTCTGATAATAAAACATTTTTGGTCACTAAAATATCTCGAAATAAAATACTTTTGGAAACTAAAATGTCTCAATAATAAAACACTTTTGGTTACTAAAATATCTCACAATAAAACATTTTTGGGAACTAAAATGTCTCATCATAAAATATTTTTTGAAACTAAAATGTCACAAATATACATTTTAGTTCTCAGCAATGTTGAACCCAGAGAAAGTCATTCTTCTGAGGGAGGGAGTCATAAGAGTCTTTGGAAGCATATAAAATATTAGGATTGGAAATATGTGTCATAACCATGCTCATAATTTAGTGAAATATGGATGGGGTTATTATCCCAACAACAAAAATTTTTGGTGTGCTTGGTGCTATTTTTCGTGTCTTCATTGTATTTTTGGTCATTCTTGCGCACAGTTTGTGTTAGTGCACATGCACATATGAGTTGAGTTGAGAAATGAGTTTTTGAGATATTTGAAGAAACGCGTTTTGGATTCCGTATAGGGAATTCAAATATGTGCCGGGCAATGGTTGGAAAAACTACATTTTTTTTTTGTAGCGAACTATAACTACAACTATTTTACGACAAATGCAATTAAATACAACTAGAAGTACTTTTTTTTAATGTAGCGACCACAAGCTTCTTGAAATGTAGTCGCTACCTCGCTACTTTTTAAAAAATAAATAAATAAAAAGCATACACACACCGTTTGAGGATTCAGCGAGAAATTTCGAAAAGTTGCTCAGATTGATGAATTAGCTCATTTGAACATGGAATATTACTTTCTGTCATGTGTTTATTTCTTTTCTTTTTAAAACCGTTTTTACGAATATTCGTTACAAGAAAGAATTAAAAAGACTCAACTTTTCACAACTTAGCTATTTGAAAAAAAAAAAAAAAGTGAATGAAAGCAGTCATAATTTGATTTAAATTTTACACCGGCATGCATATACATAAAATTGATTAGATGAGGAAAACATCTTTTAAACAGAAGAAAAAACTTTAACTTTCTATACAGGAATTAATTTTATAGGAGCTTATGTTTTGTAGTATCTAATTAGCAATTAATTTTGAACTTCAAGCTAGGGATCTGGATCAGTACACTATCCCCTTTCTTACGCTACTTATGTTTTTTTTCTTTTTTTAACTTAATTTAAAAGTAGTTTCCAGAAATCGCTACACACTACTATTTTTTTTCTCTGAATTGAACTACTCGCTAATGTCCTTTTTCTTTTAAAAAAAATAGTGCGCTACACTACAAAGTTCTAAAAAATGTAGCTACTACAGTAGCGTCACTACTTGTAGCGTGCTACTTCCGACCACTGGATGTGAATATAGGGAAATGTTGGGATTTAACTTTTTTTTTTCGTGCTTTATTTTCAGAGGAAATCATGCTTGTAAAATAAAGCTATAATACAGTAAAAGAAAAAAAAAGGGTGGGGGGTCTTTCAGATACTTCTCTTTACCTTCCCACGGCAGATATCCAGCATATGCAATACTGGATCAGATCCTCAAACCGACCCTTCGGTGTCTCAATACTTATACCAGAGTTCTAATAATGTGCATCATGATCTTATTGGGCTACAGTCTACTTTCTAGGGCTGTCAAACCACAGAAATCAATGACTGTGCACAGTGACATTCTTCTTTTTGAGTTCGTCAACTATATAATTAAGGCTTCCTAGAAGAGTTAACAAATGTTTTTATATTTGTAAACTATAATGAATCATTAAGAAACAAAATTCGCTGCTCAGGTAGTTTTGACGCGACTCTTTTATAATATCGGTTGCTTTTTTTTTGTCTGTTGATAACACACTGCTTGTTGACAGCGCTTTATCATCAGTTAGGTTTTCCAATACCGATAAAATCACGGTCTATCAAATTTTTGCTATTATGCATAAAAAATGGAGGGTTATTTTTCAAATTTGAGAAAAAGGAAATTTTATTATAATTTTTCCCGTAATAAAATTGTACTGTTTAAATGCATGTAAAGTTATGTATTTTTTCTCAACTTTCATTTAAACTAAAATATTAATCATAACTTGTACTGAAATTTAGTGACAAGCTTTTAAGTAGTGGATATTTTTCGTGTCACCTTAACATTTTAAGAGTCCGGAGACCCTTAAAAAAATAATGAAAATAAACAAAATGCTACAATTCCTAATTACAAAAATAAAAATTTGTCAAAAAAAAAATCTTTCTTTCTTTTCTTTTGCATTAACAAATTACTTTTCAACACGATAAAATACACTTCGACTCATAACTTTTTTTTCCATCAAATTACTTCCACTCATCATAACACTTTTAAATCATCGAGTAAATATTCTAGAATTAACTTCCACTCATTATTATTACTTTTTTTAAATCATCGAGTGAGGATTATAAAATTAACTTCTACTTATCATTATTATTTTTTTAACCTTTGAGTAAGTGTTTCAGAATTAACTTATTATTATTATTATTATTATTATTATTATTATTATTATTATTATTATTATTATTATTATTATTTTTAGTCATCGCCTGAATATTCTAGAGTTAACTTTTCTCAGCATGTTACTTTTTTTTTTAATCATCGAGTAAGTATTTTGGAATTAACTTCTACTCATCATTATTATTATTATTTCTATCATGGAGTAAGTATTAAATAAATTTCTACTCATTATTATTATTATTCCTTTAAAATCGTTGAGTAAGTATTCTAGAATTAACTTCTACTCATTATTATTATTGTTGTTGTTCTTAAGAATCGAGTAAGTATTCCAGTAAGTATCCTAGAATTACCTTATACTTATTAAATATGCGTAAATATAATTTTATTATTGAATTACTATTCAAGAAATCCATTCCATCCCCCCCCCCTTTTTTTTTTTTTTTTTGAAAAAGAAAACTCGAGTAACAAAACACAAAAGCAACTTCTTGTCACAAAAAAAATCTCATTTTTTATATAAACAGTGCTTTTAAAAATTCAATTATTTACTTTTAAAGTTAATCTAAATATTCTCACTTGATATGATCACCAACTACGTGACCTTCACAGAGAAGCTATTTTTTCTGTCTTTCTTTCTTTTTTCTCTCTCTTCTGCTCAGGCCGCAGCTATGCATGTGTCGCTATGTGGGCCAAAAATCGGGCCATCTCGCCCTAATCTCGAGGATTATCGGTGTCATGGGCAAGATGCGTTTGGACACCCTACCCTTACCAGACACTCGACCTTCCACCGGCGTGTGGAGAAACTTGTATAACTTAGGAGAGCATTTGCGTAGGACGCACCAAGGCATTGTCTTCTTTCCCGCGTCGAAGATTCGAAAATTCATCCCGGAAAAACTCATTACGAAGGAATGCACTAAAAACGATAAAAATATTTAAAAAAAAAAAAAAAAAAAAAAAAAAAAAACAGGGTGGGGTTGGGTAAAATGGGTTATTTTTGGCTTATTTTCACATTTAAATTTTTATAGCAACGAAGACGTTGAATTTTCTTGTTTTATTTTCAAAACATTCTGACATTAAACTCTTCCAAAACAAATTCATACAACTACAAGAAACATTTTTGAATTTTTCATTGCTGAAACAAAACTGTTGACTAATTTCACCCCATGATGGGATAAAATAGTTTATCGTACGAAAATGATGTTAATTTGGAATATTGGCAAAACTGTTCATGAAGGAAGTACAAATAATAGACTGGAACATATTAAAATGAGTAATTTTATTTTCATATTTTAAAATGGTATTGTTGACGCTGACTGAAAATTGAATCTACCAATAATTTTAATTGTTTTCTACACAATCAATCTTCAATTTTTTTTTTGGGGGGGGGGGGGAGAGGGAAGATACATAACAATTAGCCACCCTTCTATCAGCATGTGTGATTTGTTCTATAATGCAGTTACATCCTTAATATGAATGAATGATCTGCAATGCCTAAAAATGCTCCATTTTATTTCACCACAAATAAAATAGAAAAAAAGCAGTATTTTCTCACCTATGTTGGTGTGTGGGCATTCAGCATCGTAGCCAAAAACTTTTCGAAGAGGGAGTAATGGCTAAAACTTCGGATGAGCATACAGTTAGTTTTAGCCCTTTATTATGGTCAAAAAAGGAAAAATTCTGAATTTCGTAGGGGGTCGATCCTCAAATCCCCCTAAATACATTACTGTGTTTCCCTGAAACCTTAAAATAGTTTCAAAATGAGCAGAAAATTGAGGGGAAAATAAACGCAAAATATATTTACAGAACCTCTAGATGTACATTGTTGCAAGTGAGAAAGTGCTCTAACAAAAATGGGAAGTGGTTCATGAGAAACGGAAAACATAAACTAGAAACGAAACACAGTATTTCGGGCAAGGGCGGACACAGACTACCATTTTAGGAGGGGGGGGGGTCATGACGAGGAATGACCCTCTTTCCCCGATCAACGAACCTACGGTTTTGGGTGCGAAAAGTTGCTTGGTTGTCTGCTTGGTTGTCAATCAAAAGCACCAAATCGGACAGGAATAATGCAAATAATACGGCAAAAAAGTTAGTATTTCCAATGTTCTCTTTAAATTTTTCAAAAAAAAAAAAAAAAAAAAAATATTAAAAAGGTTACTGCAATCGTTTATATTTTAATCCAAAATTGGTTTAACACAATGTGGATGTACAGTCATAGAAAAAAAAAAACGAAACACTTTTAATTATTTGGCCATTATACATGCTAGAAAGGAAAGAAAGGTGTCATCCGACTTGGTTTAAAGTCTTCTTTAAAACTACGTAGGTAAAATTTTGATAAGGGACCATATACAAAGCAAAAGGAGCACCAACTCTTGTTTTTCAAATAGGAACCTCTATTTTTTGCTACATAGTTACGTTTAGATCGCAAAATTCAGCCAGGGTACGAAATTTCACTGCATTCCGTGCAGTAGAACAGGAGTTATTAACGAAAAACGTTTTAGGGACCGTCACCACATTGAAAACGCTACTTTCAAGGTCACGGCTTATCAAGTAACGGAATGTAAACAAAGAAAAGATCGAGATTATCCAGCTCAATTCATGATTTTTTGAAGTTCTCTTTCTTTCCGTAATTCGATACTTTTTGGCCGATAATGTTGCGCCAAAAAGCGATTTATGGTCAAAAACTTTTTTTTTTTTGAAAAAAAAGTTAAAATACTTACTGATTTTTGTCTATCTGGATTAACCTAAGAAAGACGAATGGGGTTTGGCTGGTCCATCGTATAGATCGTTGTTCAGTAAATCGAATAATGACAAATAAAAAGTAATGAAACTTTTTGCCTTTTCTAATATGAACCTATTGGATTGCTTATATAATCATTCAGCAAATTAGCCTCATAGAAATGCAAATATCCAACCTTATATCTAGAAACATGATGTGAATATGTTTGATAAATGTATTGCACCTATGTTACAGGTTTATTTTGGAATGAATAGAAAGTCTTTTGATGTAAAATGGAATTGCGCGTTTTTGATTTCGCAGAACATCGACAGAAGTTTGGGTCATCGCACACAAAAATTAAAAACATATACCGCACTACGTGGGAAGACACAGCATTAAATAGATTGGAGACTCGAGCGAAGCAAGGTCAATTTATTCCTTGAAAATTTGCTCTAAATACATAAAATGAACTAAGTATCAATCTAAAATCGAAAAATTTGGTTATTTGAATTAACACAGTGAACAAACACAGTAATTGTTTTAGCGGCTTTTTTGTAATCAAAAAAATAGAATTTGTTTCAAATCTTAATTTATGCGAAAGATCATAATGCGTGGTATTATTAAAAAGGCATAACACAATCGGCGGTTTTAGTTAAACATGTAAGGGCTCTTAAAAGCAATTTAGGAAAGTAATTTCCCAATGCTGTTTCTAGCAACGAGATTCGAGATGGTCCAACCCGTAGTTTAAAAAGACAAAAGTTATTTTAGCTTAACCCAAGGTGAACCGAAATCTGTCTTCTTATCATTTCTCTGATTTTGTAAACAAAACTTAGCAATATTTGATTTTGGGTCGCGCACTATATACCTGCAAACTAACATTTTCTATAGCATCAGGATAGTGCACCTGTAGCAATACTATACGCAGCATACCCGGCAAGCGGGTTGATCAATCCAGGAGCTACAATTTCGTCCTTGCTGTGAAATACGCAGACTGGAATTGTAACTGTATGCGCAGGATGAAGAAGTTACCTTACTGAAGCTGAGAGTTCGAATAAACTGGTAGGTAAAGTAAATTTATCTGCTGTATGTTTACGGCATCTCACTGGTGAGATAAATTTTCTTCATCCACCAGTTTTTAGGCACTCTCAGCTTCAATGACATGACACCTGCTTCATTGTTCGGTTAAACCTTGTTCAGGGCTGGTAGGCTCATTATTAGGATCCGCAATAACCGCGTCGCAGTGCAGACGCGGGCCACATTCAGCCCTTGAAGCTGGTGCATGTGGCTCGTTGTTTGCCTAAAGATTTAGATCAGAAAGTAGAATTAATTCCAGTGTCATAAAGTTGGAGCCGAATATTCAGATTTTGGATTTTGAAAAACATGCATTTAATATATATAAGATAGGCATCTAGTAGTTGATAACAATAACTTATTATAACTCTTTTTTCGTCGATATTTTTCCATGTTATTCAAAAAAGAAAATAATTTGAAATTTTATCTTTGTCTTGCGAGGGTGATTTTTATGTGAAATGCACTCACGATGACCGAGAAAGTAAATAGAAAAATAAGTATTTAAATTATAATTAAGAATAGACAAAATTCAACTTAATCTAACACGCAAATTAATGGTTTGTTAAAGGTTTGACGATGTCAAAAAAAAAAAAAAGTTTACAATTAGCCACAACTACTACTTTTGTGTAAAATACAGCTCAAAACACGCGTCCTACTAATGCGACTGACATTTCCTCTCCTACATCTTAACACATTGAAAATCATTTAAACACTATACAAAAAAAAAAAAAAAATCATTCCTAAAAACCAGTAAACTTATCTAAGAGCAAATATTACCTATTGACCCATCTGGATACCGTTAAAGGCGAAACTTCACACTGTAGGCTATTTTTTGAGTACTTTTTCCCGATTTAGACTAGGCAATAATTTTTCCTTTTAGTAAATTATCACCCGGATGAGCCATTAATTCTGCACTGTCTATTCTAACATGACTAGCAAGACAATGAGATTTTGTTGTATGTTTCTGTGAAAAAGTTGTGCATGTTAATTTTTTTCTGAGTTATTGTTTTACAAAAGGCAATGACTAAACGCAGAAAGAAAAAAAAACAGAAGTATTTTAAGCTTAGCTTTTAATTTAAGAAGTTCTATAAAATATTCTTTTATTAGACAATTAAGTAGTGTTTCGCTTTATTCACACATTGACGTCTGAACGATATCCACAAAAAACTGACGGTTGCAATATTGTGTTGTTCTTCTGCAGAGACAGCGAATAAATTTATGCATTTAAAAAATTCATAGACGTAACTCTAATGTAGAAAAACCACGTTATAATTGGTTTGCTTATTTTGTTGAACAATTTTTTTCTTTTTTTACGAAGAAACCAACTTTCATAATTTCTGTTTTAAAACGTATACGGTCCCCGAAAGTGAGAAAAAATGAATTTTTAAGCATAGCGCAAAAACTACTGAATATTTTGAGCTCAAATTTTGGATTCCTGTATAAAAGGTCTTCTAGATTGTTTTTCTGTTAAAATTTAATATGGTTTCAGATCATATTTTTTTCAAAAAATAATAAAATAATTCATAAAAAAGCTAAAATTTCATTTTAGGTGTTTTAAATTATGTTTTTATTACTGGGTCGATTTATATTTTGATATAAAAAAACAATCTTTGCCGTGCCTAATCTAGTTTTTGTGTTATGAGTAAAAATATCAAAACACGTTTTAACATTACGAGAGGAATTTTTCAAAACTCGATTCTGAAGTAACGGCTGGATCGAATTAAACAAAACTTTGTATACAAATTTTAAAAAGGATGCTGATCACAAATATGTGATAAAAAATGAGGGTTCTTATTGAAAAATTTGAAGTTGATGCTCGTTTTAATATGAAGACGACCCCTTAACAACAATTTTTTACCAAAATTATGTAGAACTTTTTATTCCTGAAACAATGACACCTTACACGTGTCTCTAGTGTCAATAGTCTTTGAATACGATCCAGTGTTTCGTTTTTTTTTTCTATGACTGTACAAGTGTCGACGGTTTAGGGTCATGGCTCCCATGACACTCCCCGGTACCCGTCAGTGATTAGTGATTTCGAGGGAGGGATGTTATATTACAACTAGGTAACTACAATTCCGTTTTTTTTTTTCCTTTCATACTGCTTCGAGGAAAACCGAACGAATGAGTTTTCCCGGTTCTTGGAGAATGAAAAGGCTCAATTAAATTGTCATATAAACTAACATTGCTAAAATTGATTTAACTTGAAGTATATATATGCCCTCTGTCGAGCGAAGACTTTCAACAAAAGTGAACCGATCCATTTTGCCAAGATTGTAGTACCTAGTTGTAGAACTCAGACAGTGATTTAATCCTACAATTTGCTCAATGTGAATTCAACCGACAGGTGGCGCTAATTAGAGCTTTGTTGGATCTTTGATTTTTACGCCGTGGCGCATATAAGCAACCTTTACTTTGCTAGAAACCGTATAAAATTTTGCAGGTTGCTCATTGTGTGTGTGTGTGTGTGTGTGGTGTGTGTGTGTGTGGTGTGTGTGTGTGTGTGTGTGTGTGTGTGTGTGTGTGTGTGTGTGTCAAATAAAAATGTCATCCATCTACTTTATATCTTTATAGCTTGTTTTGAATGCTATAATGCTATAATTGTTGTTTTGTTTCGAAGCACGATCTTCAAGACATTGCTCGAAGAGTGAACATATAAAACACATTCGAGTGTGAATCAAAAATTTTTGCAGAACGAAATTTTTTGACATGCGTTACAAAGGGGGGGGGGACACATGGCCAACTTATTTGCGTCCGCTGACCAATCAGGCGTCTCAAAACTATTACAAGGTCCCTGACTGAGTAAAGTTTATTTATATGCTTCCCAATGACCTAGCATTTTCAAACACTGCCACATTTCCGTTCAGATTTTTCCGAGTTTTTGGGATTCAACTCTATTAATAATAACATTGCCACTGAGTAAGGAAAATTGTAATAACTGCAAAGGTACTAATATTAATGCTAGCTACTAATGTTATAAAAGTGCAACAGTGATTTGTGCAGCGAGAATGTTCTTTTACAGCGTGAAAGGATGTGGCATGGGTTTGCTCATATCGGTATTTACATGTATTACCATTGTTTGATTACAAATATGACGCAAAACAGAAAACTCTCTGGCGAAGGTTTATTCCTCAACTCTTAACGCCCCTAAATCGTATTATTACCGAAGAATTTTGTTATAACTACTAACATTACTGATGAAAAGATTAGTAAATAACGATGGAATATTATAATTAGAGAGTGATCAATTATTGAAAAAAACTGGAACTGATCTCATTCAAGCATTACTTTTAATAATAATAATAATAATAATAATAATAATAATCTTTTAAGTTTTACTTGTATGTAAAAAAATCTGTTTTTTTTTTTTTTTTTTTTTGAGCAATTACGATTGCTTATTGCTTTCATTTGACTGTTTTTGGCGTGCTATCATTTTATTTTCCCACCGCCACCCTCCGCACCATCACGGTCGACCGGCTCCTCACGATGCTGCTCCTATAGCGAAAGCCGTCTCCAGGTTGCGTCCATGTCCTACACAGTCGCGCATACATACACAACTACACACACACACGCACGCACACACAACACAAACACACACATACACCTACACACACACACACACATACACAAGCATACATACAGACACCTACACATACACACACACCACCATACACACACACATACATACAACTACCCGCACATTCATGCCTGCACACAGACACAAACATATATGCCTACACACACATACACATACCCCGCCGCCACGCACACACATTCATACACACAACTACCCACACACTTATGCCAGCACTCAGACACAAACACACATGCCTACACACACATACACATACCCCCTACACACAAACACACATACCTCCACACACAAACACACACGCCTGCATACATAATTTGAATTCAAGATGTCGAAATTCAAATTATTATTATTTTTTTTAACCTGATCATAGTCAGATTTAAAAAAAAAGCAGAGTGTATTTCCTAAAAAACCAATTTGTTTTAGGTCATAAAACCACATAATAAAAAATAACGCTTAAAAACAATTTTAAACTGGATTTATGTATTTTAAAAGCCAAGTCCTATCTGAATTACACGCTGGGGCAATTTATTTTGAAAAAATAAAATCAACACGTAGTTAAGTATTTATTCTTAGGCAAAAAGAGTTTAAGGGATTTGAATTGACAGCATATGCTGTATTTGCTACATCTGGAAGTAGTTACTTTTAGTGGAAAGTAACAGAAAAAAGTTTTAGCAACAGATTCGCAAAGGGAAAAAAGTCTTTACTTTTGACGTATTTAAAAAAAAAAAAAAAAAGAGTGATATATTATAGAGCGCAAGGATAGACATGGAATGATACCTGTCAGACTCACAGCCTTCGCGAATTTATATAACAACAAGAATTACATCAATCCGTTTTCCAGGTACAAACCCTCAAAGAACTCAAATAACTTGTAAATCACTCATTTACTTTACGACGTGCACGGTCCTCCTCGAAAATGAAAGTTATGTCATGTGACGCGTATTTAACAATCAGGCTTGAACAAAAAAAAAAAAAAAAACAGCAAAATTTTGCTGCAGATTACGGCAAAATAATCGAAAAGTAAACAACTTAAACACCCTGATTACAGGAAAAGCCTTAAAACAAAAGTCTAATTTTATTTCTTTATATTCGAGAAAAAGAAATGGCAACAGATCTTTCATCTCAATGATTTTCTTCACGCTGTAAATTTTAATAAAAGCGTTCATCCGGAAAGTTGAGTTGAAGCACTGAATAATAATTTGAATGGAGGAAAGCCTTCGAAAAATAGGGATTTGATTTTGAAATCTAAGAGTCATAATTAATAATTTTTAATTGATATCTCCGCTAATTATTATCGGAGAATTATGTTAAATAGCCAAACATGAAGACGGGAGGATTACGAATCCATCGATACCTGGTTCGATGGTCAGTTCACTGTCGTTCGGGAGAAGAAGCTTGGACATAGATAGATAGATAGATAGATAGATAGATACTCAGATTTTATATGTATAAGATAATATTTTTTATATATATTTTTACTTCTGCGAACTTATATAGTTCTTTCTCTAAGCCCGAAAGAAAAATTTGTAATGATATAACTTACATTGAAGTCATGAAAAGCTGCAATCAATTGACAAGAGAAACATTTTACAATCCTATTTCCCACACTGAGCACCAAGGGCGCCCCAAACTCAAATTTTTGAAAGGGCGGAAATTCTCATTTTGCCGAAAGAAACTCAAAATTTTCCCGAAAGAACTCCAAATTTCTCCAAACGATGATAGTTTTGCCGAATAGAACTCCAAATTTCGCCGAATCGTCAGACAAAATTTGCGGAATACGGAAGTTTTCGGGAGGTCACGGTCCCTTGACTTCCCATTGAGGCGCCCCTGATAAGCACATGACAAGTTTTGTTTAAGGAGAGAAGATAAATTGTGAAATCATATTCCCTACATTTAGTTCATAATAGTTGCACTTAATGACTGAAGGGAGTTTTGAAGTGAAAACATTGAGTATGCAAATATATTTAATTGTTGAAAGGAAAAGTTTAAATGATGCAGTGAAAGCCGGTTTATTGAATCAGTGGTAAATTGAATCAACCGCTTTAATGAATCAAATTGTCAAAAACAGAACAAAATCCAGCTACACTGTAAAAACGTTTCAGAAACGTTCCAGGAAAATAATAAGCAGCTGATGTACCCAATTTCTGCCAGTAGCATATCTCGGGAAAACCAGGAACGTTTTCCGCTAAAATTCAGTAACCTTCCTGAAATTATCCTGAAAAATCCAGAAATCTTCCCGTTCAAAGTCAGTCGTGCCTCTGCAACTTCAGAGTAAACTTGGGCAAGGATAATATGACAGTTCCAAAAGCTGTATAGCAAATACGGCCAAACTAAGCCAGAATTGCAAGTAAGCATCAAACATCTCACTTGATTGCAATTCTTGAGAGGTTTACGTGGTCCAAGGACTTCTCTGCTCCCTTTAGGAAGTTCAATCAGTCATGGCGGACCGTGAACGCAATTAAGCCGATACACCTTATAAATAGTCTCAGTTAATCTTTAAACTGGGAGCTAAAATAATTTTTTTCAACAGAGAGAAGTCTGCATTCATGCAACTTGTAGCAGTTCAGGAAACTTTTTGACAATGATGCTTGATATTTCCAAGAAGTGTATAAAAACCATTTAAATCCCGAAACGTTACACGGAAATACTCAGTAACGTTTCGGAACTTTTTTACAGTGTATATTGAATAAGTCGCTTTATTGAATCGGCCGCTTTTTGAAATCAAAACTGTTTAGAATAAACGTGATTCATATATGCGGCGGCCACTGCATATCTTTCTGCGGCAAACGCAATGTTTTAACATATGATAAGCATTTCAAAATGGTTGTTACAATGTTGTAGGTTTTTGTTGCCCACCGTATTATGTAGCAGACTGTAAACTATTATGTTCACGTCGTGTATGTTTTGTCTCTAAGGCGTCTATATCCCAAATACCAATTCGTGCATCCACTACTGCTAATTCCCGCATGCGCAAGTAGCTTCACTCAGTTTTGCATATACAATGAAGTCGAAGTGACACAAACGCATAGCAAATATACATTTTTTTTTTTTTTCAAAAAAAAGTTTCAAAGTCATGAGAACTTAATTGAGTTACTCCCTCGGGACTCGAATGTTACCATCTTTGCACAAGCAAAAATAGTTTTTAATTTTACGTAAATCACTAACAATGCCAAATTTATTAAACAGCACTTGGTATTGACATGAATCTACTGATCTATAAAACCGTAGATAGTCACCGAGTTCTAAAATTTTAACTTTGACATTTGTTTTACGAATTACCGTTTAAAATATTTGTAACAAAATCAATAGGTTACAAACGTAAATATATACATTTGTAGCAAAAATCTTCTGTGTTGTTGTTTCCAATCCTTCCATTCAGCACCAGCAAGCTCAGATGCATGAATCCATGTACGCATGGACATGGCATGTCTGGCGTAGTCAAGCAACCAGAAGAAAACGCGAGTGAAATTCCTTCAACGTGGTACCCAAGAAATCTATGATACGCTCGGGAGAGCCTGGTTTCTCATTGCACTTAATGCAGGCCGGATTTAACTTTCTTCTAAAGTCAAAGCTCATGCACTGTGTGTGTGTTTGATCCATCTCTCTCTCTCTCTCACTCCAGGATCCCTCGCAGACGATTATGGTCATAGCAAAAAATAGAGCCATTGAAGACTACCAGGGAGTCACTTAACTGAGCTCACATCTAGCTTCTTACGTAAATCAGAAGTGACTGGCTGGTAGTCCGTAGGTAGGCTGACTGGTAACCTTGATCTTTTTTAACCAGCACTTGGTGTTGACATGAATCTACTGGTCTATCAAACTGTGAAAAGTAACCAAGTTCTAAAATTTTACTTGGACAACTACTTTGCACTTTAGCCATTAAAACAGCTCTAACGAAGTCAATAGGACACAAACGTAAAAATACACATTTGTGACAAAAAATCCTGAAGAGTCATTAAAGACTAACAGTAAGCTACTAGCAGCAATGCTTTGCAATTCATCAACCAGCACAAGATGTTGACATGAATTAACCGGTCTGTTGAACCATGGAAGGTTACAGAGTTCGAAAGTTTTAATTCTGATACCTGGAGCAAAAATTCTCGTTTAAAACATCTGTAATTATGTCAAGAACTGAGTACAAACGTACAGTTATATATTTACAACCAAAAGAGCCTTTAAAGACTACCGGTTCGCTACTTATCTAAGGCTATCATCACCTTTGCTCATGTAATAATTGATCTGTACTTTCCATAAATGAGCAACAATGCCTTACAATTCATTAATCAGCACTTGGTACTAGCCATGAATATTCTTGTCCATCAAACCGTGGAAGGGCAACGAGTTCTAAAGTTTCCGATTTGACACCTGTTTTATAAATTAGCGTTTAGAACATCTGTAAAAAAAAAAATCAACAGAATACAAACGTACAAATATGCATTTATAACAAAAAATCTACAAGGGCCATTAAAGGACAGCCAGTGAGCCACTTAACTGAAGCAATCATCAGCTTTGGCATGTAATAATAGGTTTGCATTTTACGTAAATCAGCAACAATGCCTTACAATCCATTAATCAACACTTGGTACTAGCCATGAATATACTTGTCCATCAAACCGTGGAAGGGCAACGAGTTCTAAAGTTTCCACTTTGACACCTGTTTTATAAATTATATAGCGTTTAGAACATCTGTAAAAATAATCGATAGAATACAACAGTAAAAATATGCATTTGTAACAAAAAATCTACCAGAGCAATTAAAGGACTACCAGTGAGTCACTAAACTGAAGCAATCATCACCTATGCCACATAATAATAGGTTTGCGTTTTACGTAAATCAGCAACAATGCCTTACAATTCATTAATCAACATTTGGTACTAACATGAATATGCTTGTAAATCGAACCGTGGAAGGGTAACGAGTTCTAAAGTTTCCACTTCGACACCTGTCTTATAAATTAGCGTTTAGAACATCTGTAAAAAAAATCAATAGAATACAAACGTAAAGATATGCATTTGTAACAAAAAATCTACAAGGGCCATTAAAAGACTACCACTGAGCCACTTAACTGAGGCAATCATCACCTTTGCCACGTAATAATAGGTTTGTATTTTACGTAAATCAGCAACAATGCCTTACAATTCATTAAACAGCACTTGGTGCTGACATGAATCTACTGGTCTATCGAACCGTGGAAGGACACCGAGTTATGAGAGAGAACGCGGGAGGTAAGAAAGCAAAAGAAGAAGAAGAAAAAAAGAAAGTTTTGACCTTGGGTGAGCAAGAGGCGATAGGTGATCGGAAATGGAACGTTCTTCCACACTCTCTCGTTCTCTCGGTGGATGCGGACGAGCGGCCGGTCGTGTGTTCGTTGACTAGTTGTACTTCTGTTGCCAGTGGGAAAAAAGATCGCTTGTTCGAAACTGGAAGGTCTGTGGAAGGGATTGCGATGAAATCGGCAGAAAAAACGCAGGTCAGACGTCTTTTTTCGTTGTTCTCTTGATTATCTTTTCTGAATCGCATCGTAATGCTACGCACATCATTCAAAATTATGTCATCTGCGTTATTCTCTTTAGTGTTAAATATAACAGTGCAAACGATCTCGCTCCAGTCCAATTACGTAACTTATCAAATCGGGATTCATTTCGGATCGAAATATGTTTACTTCTTTCTTTCTTTTTGCTACTTCTGGTGATCAATAGCTGGAGTTAGATTTTTCTGTTTTGAATACTTAAAATGTTAAAAACATTTCAGTTTCTTTGCTGATAAAATATGATATTATAAATTCTTCAAATTTTACGAAAGATTGCATCTTGTAGTTCTTTTTAATTTTATGTTTCCAGATGTATTGTAACAGAAAATCTGTATGTAATATCTAGCTCATTTTATCCATCTTCATGCAAAATGAGCAATTACCTAATATCCAAAAAGTAATTTCGCGTTAAAAAAATTATACTTTATTTTTTTTTTTTTTATAAAATGTTATGTATCAAGGGTCTGGGTTCCTACAGAGGAAAAGTTGTATACAGTACCTCAGAGTAGAAAAAAGAAAGGTGGAGAGGAAGTGATAAACGAAAATGTTTCATGCGGACGGGTAAACTAAATGTGTTAGCAGGAAAAGCGGAAAAAAATGTTTCCTTAACCGTTTAACCGCCGAACTATTGACGGAAGATCAAATTTGAGTAATTTTTTGTAATTATGTCTATTTATGTCTAGTAAATACAGAAATAAAATAAAATTTCCAGAAAAAAAATTTTTACTATGTTTTTCAGTGTGTTCCATTTTTGGAACATTAGCGTTTTGCATGAAGTTTTTTTTTTCAGAGAATTTTTTTTAACTAAGAGGTTTTTGAATGCGGTTTTTATCTTAGCATACTTTATAACGGAAAAAATAATATTTTAAATTGCATTTATGTACATACCAGATTTCAGAAAATCCAATACAGAAATATCTAATGCCCATGATATGAAAGGAAGCATTGCTGGTGAAATCGTTTGTCGTAATGGAAACATTTCTTAGTCGTATTTTTTTTGCACACCGCACAACGTCCTTGGGATGCAGATACAATATAATGTCCGTCAGACATTCTTGATTGTTTATGTAAATGACAACAAGGCCCTGGATGACTTTCCACTCGTACTTTTCTTCTTAGGAGGTGAGTTGTTATTTCTCTTCGGAACTCTAAATGCTTCACCTTGACTTCGTGTAACTCACAATGAAGTAACCAAATAGCTACAACTGAAATATTCAGAGCATTACTAAAAAGATTCCACCACCAATTTTTACTCCTCAAATGAGGTCTGTAGTTTCTAAAAGTTTATCCAAGACGTCCACACCTCTCATTCCTTCATTGTATCTCTTGATAAGATGAGGTTGTGGCACATCTATCTTGCATTTCTGCTCATTTGAGTAACGTTTTACAGATGCAAGTGGCTCATGTGTATAACAATTAGATGCTACTGTAACCACTGCATTATCATACCAGCTGAACATGTACACTGATCCATCAGATCGATAGTCAAAATTTCCTCGATCTTCTTTAGAAAGGGCTTTTTTGGATTTCAGTGGACAATGAATAGTTCTGTTTTCACGAATTGTTCCTGTTGCTCGTACACCTTTTTTTGCTAGCTGAGAAATTAAGTCATATGATGTAAAAAAGTTATTTAAGTATACTTCATGCTTAGACGTGTCAGTCAAAACTGATAATAGATCACTTACAACTCTCGATCCTAATTGCACATCAGGGGATCCTTCTTTTTTGCCTGAATAAATCTCCATGGAATATGGGTATCCACTTGAAGAGCACAGCATCCAAATTTTGAAGCCGAATCTTATTGGTTTTCCTCTAATAAACATTTTACATGAATGCTGACCGTATAGTAGGGAACCATAGATTCATCTATGCTCAATTTTCATGAAATACACCAAATTGTTGAAGGTTTTTACACAATTCTTCGTAAATAGGGTATACTTTTGCAAGTTTGTCATTTTGTTTTAATTCATGGTTGTCCATCAAATGAAAGTTGTTTTTTATTTTTCGAAAATGATTTCGAGGCATAACTGTTGGTACAATTGGCACATATGTATCTTCTACACTGCTCCAATACATATCTTCAGAAGGAACGGAATGGTACCCACTCAATAGCAGCAAACCAAAAAATTGTAGGATTTCATCTCTGTCAACATCTATTGATTCTCCTTTTTGCAATGCATACAAGTTTGTCATATTTGCTAAGTGTTCAACATACTGCAAAGGTAAAATTTTAAAAAATAAATCAATTGGAGTTAAATCCACTATATTCGGAAATGTGTGTCGAAGCGGTTCAATACTTTCTGACGAAATCAGTTTTCTCCCATGTTAAATCCATTTTCATTTTTTTTTTCTACTTTTATTTCCTGATAATTCCAACTTTTTCTTTTTTCCATTTTCATTCGCTTTTTACTTTTATTATCTAATGATTTCAGACTTGGTTCTTCCTCCGATTTTTTTTGTTAAATTTTCACGAGAGTTGGCGGAAAAAATGTCCACCTACATCAATTGGTGTAATAGGTTGTAACTCGTCTTCTAGAATGTCTTCTTCCTCAGTGATATTGCCTGGTTCATCAGGGGGTAATTGGCATATATCTACATCTGACAAATCCGAATCTGACAATGTCTCAAAATAAGCCACAGCTTGTTCTACAGTAAGAAATCTTGTAGACATTTTTTAACATTTATGAACAGTTGGTATACGTCAAGCAGAATTTCGTTTCGCTCAAAAACAAAGCTAGCGAATTATTGAACTGCATTTAAAATGAAGAATAAAACGCTCACTAATACTATTTTTTATTATCACGTCACAATGCAGCTGTCCGAGCAGGTGTGGATTCGGAGCCATATTGTCCGTCAAACAGTAGACTGTTATTATTTTCTTTGCTAACGAAACGAAACGTCATATCCTTTGAAAATATAAACTTACTTGGTTTTGCCAACATCTACATCAGAGTACATTCAAAATGAGAAGAAAAAAGAAACATATATAACGAAAAATGAAATTTCCCCTTTGAAGTCGAACGATTAACTTCTTGGAAATTTGACTCCCTAAAAGCGCCAATGTTCCAAAATTGGAACATGCTATTTTGAAGGGGTACACATTTTGGAAATATCATTGTACATTTCTACAAGCATTTTAAAATCATACATTGAAGTATTTTTCTCAACTATAATAAATATCATCACGTTTTCTGAAAAAGCCAATTTTTGGTAAATTTTATAAGAAAAAGTTGCAAAAAGCTAAAAAATCACGCATCTTTGAAAAATCGCAATAAATAATTGAAAATATATAAACAATCAAGCTTAAAATCAAAAAATACTTTGAAATAAGACTAAACTGTGTTAAAAAAAACTTGTTTATTTTAACGTTATTTCTTGGGAAAATTTTCAGTTAAATATGATGTTCCATTTTTGGAACATTGGCGGGTAAACGGTTAATAAAGGTGAATTATTATTCAACTGTATTTTTGATTGATTATTTGATAAATAATTAGTTGAGTCAGTAGCGTAGCCTCGAAACTAAATTTGAAGGGAGATATGGTTGAATTTCGGAGAGAAATATAGTTACAGTCGTGTCCCGACTTACGCGAGGGATGCGTTCCAAGACCCCTCGCGCAAGTCGAAATTTCGCGGTGTGGAACAACGTATGTTTAGAAATTTTTTAAAAGCATACCCAATTATTTCAGACACGTGTTAACACCCCTCTAGTGTTTGAAACCATTTCTTAACTATATTTTACCGTATCTTTTATAGAAAATTGACTTTTTGCTGTATTTTTGTAAAAGCGTTACTATTTAACATAAATTGCTGTTATGAAGTACAAAATCAATGATCAATGAGAGGCATGAATTAAAACAGTATGGTTCTTACATTAAGTTCATTACTACATTATAATAGCACTGAACAGTAGATATCTTAAACCTAACTATAATTTTTTAAATGATGAAGATGATTGCTTATGCAGTGTGGGAATAACCCTCTTTCTGGCCCCTTTAAGCCACAATGAAAGAGCAGCTTCCATTTTCATGATGTTTGTTTTCACTCAGACACTACTCTGCAAGTTTCAGTATTAAAACTAAGCTCTGAACGTTTGTGGATTTCCTTTTCTTCACTTTAATCGAAGATTCACTCCACATCCAATTGTCGTGCTACCTTCGATCCACTTTTAACTGTACAAGCATATCGAGGACCTTGACCTTTTCTTTAATGGTCAGAAACTTCCTCTTTTTCTTTCTACTTTCGCGAACTTCAGATGAAAAAGCGCGTTTGTGAACCATTATATTCTGTTAACATTCATATGTAAAATGAAAAAAAAAAAAAAAGTTAGGAATCGGAGCGGTTATGTGTATAAATTACAGCAAAGCGTTGTTGAGGCTAACATAGTGTGTGAACTTCCACTTTCAGTGATGCTAAAAGGATGAAAGTCCATTCACAAAAACAATATTTATAGTGTCAATGAAGCTCATTCTAACGCTCCGCCGTCCTTTCCAAAAAACTTCATCTTGGAAGCTAGCAATTTGTGTCCGCAATAAAAAATTCATTACACATGAAAAACTCGCGTTATAGGCATTTTACGTAAGTCGGATCGCGTTATAGCGGGATACGACTGTAGTTTTGTTCTTTTCTGTGTTCAAAAAGGAAAATTTCAGAGTTTTGGAGATAATTTATTCTCGAATATACCTTCTGTATACGCCATTGAGTATAGTAATAACTATTAAGAGAAGACTCATTATGCTCTAAAATATAGGTACTGAACCGATATGTTTTAGGTTTGTCTTTATCACTTCACAAGCCATGAAAAAACTTAATTTTCGACCAACACACCTACAAAAGAATATTTTATCTTTTTGCTTCCGAAAACAATTGAAGTACGCAGTGAAAAAAAAAGAGGGGGGGGGGAATCTTCTTCTTTTTTTTCCGAGCTCATTGACAGTAAAGGGTTAATACGGTAAAGTTGAATAAATTGCTCACTTTAAAATAACATTCAAACGCGCCTATCTTCTTCCCCCTTGCAAAAGTCGGAGTTATGATGAAGAAATAGATATTTCTGTCGTGTATTTTCCTGAGATTTAAAGAATTGATATGATTTTTATAGATATGTTCATACTTTTCTTATGAAAATACAGTAGAGCTAGATTTGCATATAAGCTAAACAAGCTATAGCTTAGGGCACCCGCTTAGTTGGGGGTCCCCAATTTCCGAAAAATTGCTCGATGCTTTCCTAAATAAAATACTAAGTACTGAAAAAAATAAATTTCATTTTCAAATCCTTGAAAACCTTGAAAATTTGAAAAAAATGTAGTTACAAACCTAGAATTTTAAAATTTCTAACGAATGAAAAAGTAAGGGGGAAGCTCAAAATGTGCTAAATTCTGCTGCTTCCGTCAGAAATGTACAAATCATGGTTCTCACGCGTTTGTAACATATTGTTTGAGACATCTCTGACTTGCATGTTTCATATCTTAAAAATTATTTAATTCTTAATTCAATATTTTGTAAATTCTTTTATTATTGCTTGCTTTTATCTTATTTCTAGTGCACACTTTTAATCTGTAAACACAAGAAAAAATATTACACTAAATCTATTTATTTTCGTTTTCTGCTTCACTTGTAATGGAAAAACGTTTTCCTATGAGAAATTTATAGATTTTTTTGAAAAAAAAGTTTCAACAAGAGTTTCATACAAAGTTAGAACGATTCGGTAAACTATACAATCAAGTGTTAAAATATTAAAGATTGGAAACTGCAAATGAAGTGCATTAAATAATCTTTGAAAAATTTAGAGTCCTTGAAGTTAATTAAATAAGTTTTTGAAACAATCAAAAGTTCTTTAATTTGAATAGCAAGGATGTTACTCTGTCGTCATCTACTTTCTAAATCTCTCCGTCATTTCTTTTAAAGAATTTTATGCATTTTCAACCGACTTCAAAAAGGAGGCGGTTATCAGTTCATACCGTATGTATGTTCTTTTTTTTTTTTTGTTTGTCCACTCACAGCGTCTCACCTAGCGGACCGATTTTGATGATTTTTCTTTTAATGGATAGGGGATGACTCAACTTAGGTCCCATTACTTTGTTTGACCACATTTGTTCGTTAGAAAAAAAGTTATGGTCAAAAAACAGTAAATTTCATGCAATTTCCCTATTAAATGATTAAACATAAAACCCATTGTTTCAACAATTTGGTGCCATACAACAATAATATCAATAGTAATTGTGGTGATAATTTTGAATGGAGGCTTCTCTGAAGCAAGCATCAAGTTTCTTCAGTGTCATTGCTCTATAGTGGGGGTAAACCTAACGTGGAAGCGAGGTTTATGCAGTGATTAGGATCTGCTTAGCCTTCACAATGCTACTAGGTTAGGTTTGCTTCAACTATAGTAGTATTTTTATCGTTATCAAGTATGCCAATAACAAATGATTTGGGCTGAGTAAGGAAATACAGGATTGCACAAAAAGCAACTGCTGTGAAATGTAAATTAGTTAGGGAAAACGTAATATTTAAATAGTTATAATAAAATTAACACACAAATTAATTCCAGCGAGGAACAAAGATAAATTTTTATTGTCAATCGCTTAAAGTTTAAGGCGTGTTTTTATTTTTTTAGTATGGAGCATTTTTATGAAAAAAATAACGTAAAGTTTCGTTATAGTAACTTCTTAATATTTCTGAAATACATTAACACTAAAAAGAATAAAATAAAAAAATTTTGAAAAAAAAAAAAAAATAGAACCGACTTCAAAATTGCTCTAAAAAGTGAAAAATAATTTTATTCTTTAAACACCATCGATAATAGTTTTAAACATAATTTTTGAAGTTGGCGCAAAAATGATCGATAAAATCATTCACAGCCATAACTCAGTTACAACTATAAATTAAATCAGGCCCAGTTTCTTCACTACCACATGCATTACGCATTGATGACAGCATATTTGAGTAACGATATAAATGTTTCGTTCCTAACTTTGGATGATTTTTTGATAACAATATGAACGAAGCATGGTTACAATCGATTTTACTTTTTGTTTTTGCGCCAACTTCAAAAATTATGTTTAAAAGTATTATCGATGGTGTTTAAAGAATAAAATTATTTTTAACTTTTTAGAGCAATTTTGAAGTTGGTTCTATTTTTTTTTTTTCAAAAATTTTTACCATTGATTACTTTACCTTTAATTGAGTGCTGTGTTTGTCGATGGGATCAAATATCAACTGCCCCATAAGTCGATTTGAGAAAGTGACGATGCGTTATCTTTTCTCCTCCCTCTGTTGATTACTGTCAAACATTTGTCGAACCAAACGCAATTTTTCATCTGTATTAACTTAACTTGCAAAAAAAGTGTATGACTTCAAAAAAGTTTTTGCTTGCTTAATTTTTCTAGATATTATCTTGTTCCAATTATCCTTCATGAAAACTCGAAATGCAGAGTCTTTAAAATTATACTCTGGGAGAAATTCTCGAACCCACTTTAGTTGAGGACATTCTATTCCCCATTTAAAATGGGCCCTTGAATCACCTTCCTGATACTCCCTCCTCCTCCAAGTTCAATCCAACACAAAATGAGAGAAAGAACGAAATTGAAAAATGAAATGAAAAAACACGGCTTTATGTATCAGAGAAAAAGACGCGTAAAGTGACTAAAAAAAAAAAAACTTTAAGGTTGGCCTGTGTTGCCACCAAAATTAAAGTTGTCCGGACGACAAGACAACCCCCCCCCCTTAATATCTGAGATCGCTTAGAGCACCTTTAAGTCTAAATTTGGCCCTGATGTTACATGTCTACTATGTATTTTTTGTGATGTATTATACCCTGTTCATACTCAGACACATGTTTGTATTTTATCTTTCTCTGAGAAAAAACAACTTTTCCATGTTACGACTATTTTTCTACATTTGGTGTTTATGTATTTAGTTCTGTATCTATATTGCTCAGTGTATTTGGAGAAGTTAGCATGTTTTTAGGACTTTCCCTCTTGCTAAACAGAAAGGGCCTTGTGAACTAAGGGATTGGTCTTCCCCTTGACAACATATCAATCCCTAATTCATGTTTTTCATTTTTTTCGACTTATTTGGTGTTGTTTTCGTATTCCTATATATATATATTCAAGATTATATATATATTCAAGATAATTTGATGATGTAAAGAAATTATGGATTTCAAAATTTGAAAAATAAATGATTACTTTTTTCTTCAAACTGTGTTCTAGTAAAAATTACGCACCCACCCCCAAAAACTTTTTTTGAATTTTCGAGTAAAATTTGAATTTTTCAACTTTATCAATTGAAGTAGTGAGAAGCAAAGGGATGTGAACTTTTTAAAGTTTCGAGTGAAACGTGATTAAATTTCCAATCCTAAGGTAGTCTTTCATTGAAATTATTTTTCTAAATCATGCTATACAGCAGCACCCACCAAAGTTAACAGTACCATCTCCTGCCCTAAAACAGAGGAGAGGTTCTTCTTCCATTTGTACTGATCTCCAAATTAATAATTTTGGCACTTACATCCCTTTGCTTCTTAGTGCATCAATTGTTGTTGTGGATTTCATGAAAAGTGAAAAGGAAGAAACATTTTTTTCCTTTCAGAGATTAATGTGATAATCGCACTATTATTTTAATGATGTATATAAGTTTTTAATTTTTCAAAATACACTGTAAAAAAATCCCGAAACGTTACTGGTTATTTCCGTGGAATGTTTCGGGATTTCAGAGGTTTTCACCTACTTCCCCGCAAAATCAAGTATCTTCGCAAAAAACTTTCCTGAATTGCTAAAAGATGCACGAATGCAGACTTTTTACTGGTGTAAAAATTGTTTTTTGCTACCAGTTTAAAAGTTGACTGAGCGTTTTTATTAAGTGTATCGGCTTTAATTACGGCCCATCTGGATTGACTAAGCTCCCAATGGGAGTAAATAAGTCACTGGATAGCTGCAGGAATTGCAGAAAAGGAATATGCTTGGTTCTTTGCTTGCAATTCTTCGCGTAGCTTTGGCCATGGTAAACCAGGAAGGTTCACGAATGACTCTAAGAGGGAGACTTCCCAGTATTTCAGGAAGGTTACTCACTTTCATCGGAAAGCGTTCCTGGTTTTTGTAAGATATGTTACTGGTTGAAATTGGGCATATCAGCTGCCTATTATTTTCCAGGAACGTTTCTGAATCGTTTTTACAGTGTAAATGAACTGCATCCATTTTTAACCCATTCCAATGTCTGTGCGTCAGTTATTATTATCGCCCCTATTACCCCCATGAGTTTAGCCTTTTAGTAGCCAAATCGCTAAACTGGGGGGGGGGGGGCAATCGCCTCAGGTTGAAAAGCACTGATATAGCACGCTAGCGAAAGTTGGTAAACATGGTGCAACTTATTTCGTAAAGAGAAGATAAAGCTTTGGTAACAAGCTGTTAGTTTCCGCCTTAAGCAAATATATACTTACACTTTCAGGACACAGATGTCCATGTTTAGATCATCGGTTGTTGGAAAGGAATATTTAACAGAGGGTCAAAAAGGGGGTTAATTGGGTTGGGAAAGAGCGTTTACTTGAATTGAGAAACATCGTATAACGGACTGTCAAAAAGCAAATGATGGAAACACACTTTCAAAGGACACCTGATGATAACATTTCAGCAAAGTACCACAATTCTGAAGCACCAAAAAGCTATTGCCGTGGAAAAACTTCAGTGAAAAAAAACAAAGAGAATCTAAATTGCAGGATCGACGCGACAGGTGTCCTCATGGTGTTCAACCAATCTGTCATTTATATGTGAGAGCCAGGCAACGACACACTTGGAAAGCAATTTAAGCAACACTTAAGTCTTCTGCTGATCTGCACTGGATTATGCAACTTAATATTCATTATGTTCCGTTCTCCATTGGTCCTATCGTTATGTATGTTGTCGTCGTAATGATACCCGTCCTGCTAGCTACTTTTTCTCTGTAATAAGTTCATGAAAACCCTATTTGTTTTTAAATTTTCTACTTATCTCTATTTTCTTACGTTTTAACTGTATATAAACTACCGTGATTTTGGTAGATGTGCCGCACATCCGAACCAGCTGCAGGATGTAAAAGTTGAGTTTAAAAAGAAAAAGGCGCCGCATCCATCACAGTGCCATATGCGCAACGGGTTGCAAAACTGTTTGCATGGAAAATAGTAATACATATCATAATCAAAGCAGTTAATACTTTAAAATATTAATTTTACGATTCTCACGCTAATTACTTACTAGCAAGCTTACTTAATGATCGATTAGTTTAAGAAAACAACTTTTCCTCTTTCTTAATTTTAATTTTATTTACTGAGTTCACTGCTCTCAAGAAGATCTTTGAGAGTCTTCAACGCTTGCGGGCACAAGAAAGAAATCGCTAAACCTGGGAGTTAAATAAAAAAAATATGATGTGAAAATCCACATTTTTGGAAGAAAAGAGATAATGTATGAAATTTAGGAAATATTACTGATTTTACAGCACGCATGTTGACTGTACTTTGGATGCCTCATTATAGTCTCTTTTGATACTCAGAGTGAGTTTGGTTCTCATCCCAGTCCAATATATCACTGTAAAAACGATTCAGAAACGTTCCTGGAAAATAATGGGCAGCTGATGTGCCCAATTTCTGTCAGTAACATACTTTACAAAAACCAGGAACGTTTTCTGCTAATATTCAGTAACCTCCCTGAAATTATACCGGAAGCCTTCTAAAAATTTCCCAAATCTTCCCGTTTGAAGCCAGTCGCGTCTCTGGAACTTTAGAGTAAACTTCGGCAGGTATAAATAAAGAGCTTGGTGCCTTCCTGATTCATTAAGAAAGTTCAATAAGCAGTATCGCAAACATATCGAAAAACTAAGCCAGAAATGCAAATAAGTAACGATAAGTTTACTCGCTTGCAATTCTTGCAAAACAACATAGTTCATACTTATTCGCTCCCCTTGGGAGCTTTACTGTCTGGACGGGCCGTAATCGAACTGAAGCCGATATACTTTATAAATACGCTCAGTTAATCTTTATGCTGGGAGCTAAATATGTTTTCACAACAGTGAGAAGTCTACATTTGTGCAACTTGTAGCAATTCAGGAAAATTTTTGACAATGATACTTGATTTTTCCAGGAAGTAGGTAACAACTATTGAAATCCCAAAACGTTAAATACACAGCAACTTTTCGGATTTTTTTTACATTGTAGGTTCAGAACCAGTGGAGCTTTTCTGCTTTCCCGTTTATGATTCCAGTGCTTTTATTAATCGTGAAGTTTTTATTTGGATCTTGCGTCTAGCCAGGCTCATAACTCCAAATTTTTCCAGTGTGGGGGGAGGGGGGCGCAACTTTTGTCGGAAAACAACATGCTTAATGTACTTTTATCGGAAAATAGCAAAAACCGCGTCCACTTATATGTAAAAATATTAATCTTTCAAAGAATGGGAGCAGTTGATCCCCCCCCCCCGTCCAAATAATGGGCCTACTTAGTATCATTAGCACTAGTACACGCGAAAGTGAATGTTCTAGTACCATGTAAAAAATGGAGATTTGAGAAATCAACTAAATGAAACGTTTTCAAGTTGATATATATGTGCATTGTTTAAAGCTGCTGTCAGTTCTTTCTTGAGATAAAGATTCTCAACGGAGCAAAACGGTTAAACCACATGCGCAAAGTATATAAATATCACGCTTTATGTTGCCCTCAATACATAAAGGAAATATTCAGTTGTAGTTTGAGATATAAAACTTTTATCTCGAAACTAAACGTGTCCCACTTTGGTGTCAAAGAACAGAACCGTGCAGTGAATTGAAATACTTTTGTTTTCATAAGTTCATTTTTAGAATTACAATGCAAGATTATATGCGGCAAGAAAAAAAATGCAAATTAAAGGGAGATGTATCCTTATCCTTGAGCTTACATATGTACATTTTTAGTTACAAAATGAATTATGATGCTATGAGCAAAATGTAAAGAAAAAAAATCGCAATTTTGATGAAAATGCTGTGTTAGTGAAATGAAAAATCAACGTAAATAAAGCACAAATTGGAGGGAAATGCTGTGTGAGTAAATTGAAAAAGCAACGTAGAAAAAGCACAAATTTTCAACAAAAAAAAAAATTATAATAATTTGCATCAGTTTAATGAAAAAGAAACGTAGATCAAGCACAAGTGTGCAAGAAAAATGCTGCATCAGTACCATAAATAAAGCACAAATTTCAAGAAAAATGCTGCATCAGTTTACCAGAAGCTGCTTTACTATTTTCTATTTATTGCATCATCAATCACTGTAAAAAAATTCAGAAACGTTACTGAGTATTTCAGTGTAACGTGTCGGGATTTCAATGGTTTTTATCCTCTTCCTGGAAACATCAAGTATCATTGCCAAAAAGTTTCCTCAATAGCTACAAGTTGCACGAATGCACACTTCTCACTGGTGTAAAAAATGTTTTTAGCTCCCAGTTCAAAGATTTACTTTGCGCATTTATAAAGTTAATGGACTTTAGGCTACTAACGACCCGTCTATGCTGATTATAAGTTTCCAGAGGGAGCGAATAAGTATGGACTACGCTGCTTTGCAAGAATTGCAGGTGAGTAAAATTCTCGATACTTGTTTGCAATTCTGGCTTAGCTTTGGCCATGTTTGCAATACTGCTTATGGAACTTCCTTAATAAAGCAGGAAGGGACCAATCTATTACATTATACCTACCAAAGTTTATTCTAAAGTTCCCGAGACACGACTGTCTTCAAACGGGAAGATTTTTATGAATTTTTAAAGAGGTTTCCGAGATAATTTCGTGAAGGTTACTGAATTTTAGTGGAAAAAGTTCCTGGTTTTTGCAAGATATGTTACTGGCAGAAATTGGGCACATCAGCTGCCCATTACTTTCCAGGAACGTTTCTGAATCGTTTTTTCAGTGATTCTAGAAAGAAATAAATAAATGCAAAAACTCTATTTTTCCACTAATAATTACGTAGGCAACCAATGCCGCAACGAGAATATTTTACGAAAGTGTAAAATAAAAAAAGCACAAATTTTAAGGAAATAATTTATTAGTAAAATGAAAAAGCAATGTAAATGAAGTACTTTCAAGAAAATGTTGCAGGAGTAAAATGAGAAAACATCGCATACAAAGTATAATTTTTCGAAAATGTTGCATGAATAAAATGAAATAAAGGAGAAAAAACATTTAAATAAAGAACACATTGTCAAGAAAATGTTTCCTGGTGTTTTTTTGGGCCGAATCGCATAACATCGATTAATAGAAATTAAAATCCTCAAAGCGAAGTTTCAGGTTATGGCAGGGACATGATCCTCTGGTCCTCGCTTTATCCTGAGAATTATGTTCACTCACAGGACGAAGTTTTTAACGCGTATATGTTCCATTCCGATCCACTTCCACTTGAAAAGGGATCGGATTTCACAATTTTTCTTGCAGTAATTATACTTTCAACTAAGCGCAATCTCTGTCATTGATTCCCATTTAATATCTCATCATCTTTGCTTTCCGTATTTAGTTTATCCGCCTTTTTGTACTTCTGGATATAATGTTTGCTAAAACCCCGCCTACTTTATTTTCCTACCATTTTATCTCCTTTCAAATACGTTGTCGTTTTGCGGAATAACTCAATCAATGATCCGTTCATCGACTTCCTGTTTCGATTGACATCAACTGCGACCACCTCCCACGGATCCGACAGTTGTTTCGACCTTCATAGATTCCGATCCTGTTATTTAAGACAAGGTACATATGTCAAAGAGAGGGAAAAAATGAATCGAGAAGTGATTGAGTATTTTTAAATGTTTCTTAACAACTGGAACAGTGGATGTAATGTCAATGCTAGAGAGAATAAAGAAATACATAAACTTTTTATTTTCCACTAATGATTATGTAGGCAGCCAATGCCACACAACGAAAATATTTTATGAGGAAAAAGTTGGTTCAAAAAAAAGTGCATCTGTGCATGAATACGTGAATTTGCGTAGGTGAATGTATTCACAGATATACAACGTTTCCCTGCTTATCTTACAAGAACTTTATTTTCGCTTCCAACTGCAAAAATGATCTGAATAAGGTGCAGAGTTAAGGCATTGAAAGTTAGAAGCGAAAAAGGAAATTAAAGAAAAAAATGCAAAATCTAACTATGCATCTTGGACTAACGATTGCGAAAATAGAGATCTTGGCGGTCAAACGGGGACACGCTGTATTATTTTTCCCAAGCGTTATTTTTTCCCAAGGGGTAAAATACTTACTGAAAATTTTTTCGGATGACTATAAAAGTGAAATGAAATTTGCAAACATTTAGTTATCTCCTTTTTTACAAGCGACATTGCTATTTTGCAAAAAACTGATGTTGCAGTAGCAACTTCAACGCCAAAACATGCTCTTAATCCTTATGTTATAAGATATTTGATCAGTTGAGGGAAAACGTTTTTAGAAACCAGAACCATCAGTTCGTCAGAAGATTTTGAGCAAAATTGGATTTGAGGATATCTGTTATCGGGCTTAGTTTTTTGTTTACTTGTTTCTGAAATTTATATATACAATTGAGACAATGGGAAGCAAAAGGATGTAAGTGCCTAAATTAAAAGTTTGGAGATAACCATTACAAATAGTAAGTACACCTCTCCTCTGTCTTGGAGCAAGACATAGTACTAATAGCCCTGGTAGGAGCTGCTATGCAGCATGATAAAGGAAAAAAAAATGAATGAAAGCCTACCGACCCCAGCAACTTTGAACGCATTTTACTCAAAATTTTAAAATGTCCACTTACGTTCCTTTGCTTCTCACTGCTTTAATTGGACTCCTTCGAAGTGAACACTGGCTACGCCACGTGTAGGGAAATATGGAACGCCAAAGTTTCAGTTCTGTTTTGTGGTGATCCATGATAATCACGTGGGAATATCATGGATTTCAGAATGACTGAATGACTCCCTGCAGTGAGAGCTGATCATATGTGGTTGCCTTACTACGGTAAAAAATGTGTTTTCTGTTTTTCAAGGGTTTCTGCTGGTAAGTTTTCAGACAGTTCTATCTACAAGTGTACACGCGAGTTAAGCATTCATGTTAAGCCCAATGAGCTCTAAAGTAATTGAATCCAGTCATCTTCTGAGTTTCAACAAAAGATATGTCCGGTTTTCGAACTTATCGATTCAATTATGGTTTGTTATAGCGAACAATGCTTTGCCTATCAGTTTGAATGTTCATCTAAACGATGGCGTCAGAGTGGTCTAGAATACCTGGTATTCTTTAATATCTGACTCAACTCTGTTCTTGCAAGTGCCCTGAGGTGGTTGCACCCGATATATCCAAGTCTGCAAATTTTGTTCTTCCAATACACCATCTTTTTCATGAGCGTAGAAATCAAATAGAGGAAAGAAAGAAAGAAAAAAAAAAAAAAGAAGGAATCGTAACGCATACATAACAGCGTCAAAATTTTAGTTAAAAATGATTTATTTTCATTGCTCCATTCTTCTAAACATTAACTTCCATTCAAAAAGTCACGAAAACGCCCTAAAGTATGTCTCATTTTTTATACTTTTCAATGCAGATATTCCTTAGAATGAACTCAACAGGTGGCAGGCAGGCCATGCCTTAAAAGCAAACCCACCTACACAAAAAACTGCGGAAAAAGCTCTTCAAGTTTCCGGTTAATTTTTTATTCTTGTTTTTTGAAGTACACTGTTAACCCCTGGCTAACCTCATCAGCCTCCCTCTCCCAAGGATTGAATTACAATTTTCGTAAGGCCTCTCGTGCGTCGCTGTCATCCTTAACTGGAATTATATCTCGGACTGAAATTAAGTAATAACTTTGATGGAAGTTAAGTGTGAGAGTTCATCTCTATCTCCTTCTCTCTTTTTTTTTCTAGAAGTTTTTTTAACTGTCACATAAAGATAAAAGGGAAACTTTATGAGATGGGTTTTTTACGCATGATTGAATGTTGTTTACTGAAGTGTCGCATTAAAAAGTGAGCGGGAGACGGGAGCACATAAAATGCTATTAAATCTTCGCCTTTTTAATGAAAACCGCGGACAGAATTTAGAAATAGAATCTTTTTAGTTCCTCTAATCCCGCCGTTGAAATAACCAGCGATTTGGGTGGTACAGTCATAGAAAAAAAAAAACGAAACACTCGATCATATTCAAAGACTATTGACACTAGAGACACGTGTAAGGTGTCATTGTTTCAGGAATAAAAAGTTCTACATAATTATGTTAAAAAATTATTGTTAAGGGGTCGTCTTCATATTAAAACGAGCATGAACTTCAAATTTTTCAATGAGAACCCCCTTTTTTATCACATATTTGTGATCAGCATTCTTTTTTAACTTTGTATACAAAGTTTTGTTTAATTCGATCCAGCCGTTACTTCAGAATCAAGTTTTGAAAAATTCCTCTCGTAATGTTAAAACGTATTTTGATATTTTTACTAATAACACAAAAACTATATTAGGCACGGCAAAGATTGTTTTTTTATATCAAAATATGAACCGACCCAATAATAAAAACATAATTTACAACACCTAAAATGAAATTTTAGTTTTTTTATAAATTATTTTAATATTTTTTGAAAAAAATATGATCTGAAACTACATTAAATTTTAACAGAAAACATTCTGGAAGAGCTTTTATGTGGGAATCCAAAATTTGAGCTCCAAAGATTCAGTAGTTTTTGCGCTATGCAAAAAAATTCATTTTTTCCTACTTTAGGGGACCGTATACTTTTCTAAAACAGAAATTATGAAAGTTGGTTTCTTCGTAAAAAAAGAAAAAAATTGTTCAACAAAGTAAGCAAACCAATTATAACGTGGATTTTCTACATTAGAGTTCGTCTATGAATTTTTTAAATGCATAAATTTATTCGCTGTCTCTGCAGAAGAACAACACAATATTGCAACCGTCAGTTTTTTGTGGATATCGTTCAAACGTCAATGTGTAAATAATGCGAAACACTACTTCATTGTCTAATAAAAGAATATTTTATAGAACTTTTTAAATTAAAAGCTACACTTAAAATACTTCTGTTTTTTTTTTTTTTTTCGTTTAGCCATTGCTTTTTGTAAAACAATAACTCAAAAAATAAATAAATAAACATGCACAACTTTTTCACAGAAACATACAACAAAACCTCATTGTCTTGCTAGTCATGTTGCAATAGACAGTGTAGAATTAATTGCTCTTTCCGGTGATAATTTACTAAAAGGAAAAATTATTGCCTTGCATAAATCGGGAAAAAGTACTCGAAAAGTAGCCGACAAGTTTCGCCTTTAACAGTATCCAGATGGGTCAAAAATTAATATTTGCTCTTAGATAAGTTTACTGGTTTTCAGGAATTATTATTATTATTATTATTATTTATTTTTTTTTTTTTTTTGTATAGTGTTTGAATAATTTTCAATGTGTTAAGATGTAGGAAAGGAAATGTCGGTCGCAGTAGTGGGCCGCATGTTTTGAGCCCGAATTCTGCACGCAAAGTAATTGTTGTGGCTAATTGTGAACTTTTTTTTCTTTTGACTTCGTCAAAGATTTAACAAAACATTAATTTGGGTGTTAGATTAAGTTGAGTTTTTGTCTATTCTTAATTATAATTTAAATACTATTTTTCTATTTACTTTCTCAGTCATTGTCGGTGCATTTCACATTAAAATCATTCCCGCAAGACAAAGATAAAATTTCAAGTAATTTTCTTCTTTTTTGAATAACATGGAAAAATATCCACAAAGAAAGAAAGTTATAATAAATTATTGTTATCAATTATAGATGTCTATCTTATTATATGCATGTTTTTCAGAATCCAATATCTGATTATTCGGCTCCAACGTTATGCCACTGGAACTATTTTTACTTTCTGATCTTACTCTTTAAGCAAACAAGGGGCCCCACGGACCGGCTTCGCGGACTGAATGCGTCCCGCGTCTTAACTGCGATGCAACTACGGTTTGGTAATCCCATTCGATGGCTGGTGTGGGTCCTAATAATGAGCCCAACAGTCCTAAACTAGGTTTAACCGAACCATGAAGATAGGTGTCATGTCATTGAAGCGAAGAGTGCCTAAAAACTGGTGGATGAGGAAAATTTATCTTACCAGTGAGATACCGTAAACATACAGCAGATAAATTTACTTTATCTACCAGTTTATTCAAAATCTCAGCTTCAATAAGAAGACTTCTGCATCCTACACGATAAGTTCTGATTACAGTCCAAAAAATCTATCATGAGGACGAAATTGTAGGGTCTGGATAGATCAACCCGCCTGTCGGGTATGCCGCGTATAGTATTGCTATAGGTGAGCCATCCTGATACCAGAGAAAATATTAGTTTGCAGGTATATAGATCGCGAAACAAAATCAAATAATGCGAGGTTTTGTTAGCAATCTTACAAAATCGGAGAAATGACAAGAAGTCAGATTTCGGTTCACCTTGGTTTGAGCTAAAATTACTTTTGTCTTTTTTTAATTACGGGTTGGACCATCTCGAATCTCGTTGCTAGAAACAGCATTGGGAAATTACTTTCCTAAATTGCTTTTATGAGCCATTACATGTTTAACTAAAACCGCCGATTGTGTTATGCTTTTTAAATAATACCACGCATTATGATCTTTCGCATCAAATTTGGATTTAAAACAAATTCTCTTTTTTTGATTACAAAAAAGCCGCTAGAACAATTACTGTGTTTGTCCACTGTGTTAATTCAAATAACCAAATTTTTCCCAAATAAAGTTCGAGTATGAACGGTTTGCTCATTGACGGGTATTTATATTCTCCTGTTTCTGTTTTATTTTTTAGATTGATACTTCTTTCATTTTATGTATTTAGAGCAAATTTTCACGGAATAAAATGACCTTGCTTCGCTCGAGTCTCCAATCTATTTAATGCTGCGTCTTCCCACGTAGTGCGGTATATTTTTTATATTTTTGTGTGCGATGACCCTAACTTCTGCCGATGTTCTGCGAAATTAGAAACGCGCAATTCCATTTTACATCAAAAGACTTTCTATTCATTCCAAAATAAACCTGCAACATAGACGCAATACATTTATCAAACATATTCACATCATCTTTCTAGGTATAAGGTTGGATATTTACATTTCTATGAGGCTAATTTGCTTAATATAAGCAATCCAATAGGTTCATATTACAAAAGGCAAAAAGTTCCATTACTTTTAATTTTTCATTATTCGATTTACTAAACAACGATCTATGCGATGGACGAACCAAACCCCATACATCTTTCTTGGGTTAATCCAGATAAACAAAAATCAGTAAATATTTTAACTTTTTTTTTTCAAAAAAAAAAAAGACTTAAATCGCTTTTTGCCGCAACATAATCGGCTAAAAAGTATCGAAGAGAACTTCAAAAAATCATGAATTGAGCTTTATAATCTCGATTTTTTCTTTGTTTACATTCCATTCAAGCCGTGACCTTGAAAGAAGCGTTTTCAATGTAGAGACGGTCCCTAAAACGTTTTTTGTTAATAACTCTTGTTCTACTGCACGGAATACAGTGAAATTTCGTATACTGGCTGTATTCTGCGGTCTAAACATAATTATGTAGCAAAAATTAGGGGTTCCCATTTGAAAATCAAGAGTTGGTGCTCATTTTGCTTTGTATATGGTCCCTTATCAAAATTTTACCTACGTAGTTTTCAAGAAGACTTTAAACCAAGTCGGATGACACCTTTCTTTCCTTTCTAGCATGTATAATGGCCGAATAATTAAAAGTGTTTCGTTTTTTTTTCTATGACTGTACAACCCTCAGCCTAGAGCTCCTTGAAAAGGACAGGCTGACTTATCCGACATTTTGGTTCCAAGACAAAATTGGATTCAACCTCGTTTCTAGTATTTATAAATACGTTATAATATTCGCTGGTTGCTATGTCGTAAAGCAATTGATGATAAGTTGAGTAAAATGTCACTTAAGGTAAATCTAGAAAGATTACTTAGTTCACAAACACATGAAAAACGTATCAAGAAATGTTTACTGTAATAAACCTCATCTTTTCACCTTATTTGTTTTCAATTTGTATAAATTAAATCGTCTTCAGCAACAGAATAAAACAATCAAACATCAATCAGGCAACACATCTAAAGCTTTGACACCACTTTTCTGAAATGAGACTTTTGCACAAATACTATTTTTTTCGCCCTACAATTTTGGAACCAAAATGTCGGATAAGTCAGCTCCCCTTATATAGGAGCCTTACCTCAGCCTATCCCGTTGTTCCGAGCATAGTGGCAGGACGCTGAGCTGTCTTGTTTTTTTTTTTTTTTTTTTTTTTTTTTATAAAGCGAAAGAATACCGGGAATGTTTTGACCTAAAGCCTTTTCCGTTGCTTAAGAGCCATTGTAAGAATCAGGCAGTTTAGGGCATTCGTGATTGTTGACATTTTAAATTTTCTTTATTTTTGCAAATGTTGTTCCTTATCATGAATGTAATGTTTGTGCAAAATATGAGCTTTGTCTGCCTTACCGTTTTTGGGAAATTATTTTTTTTAATTTAGGGGGCGTGGCACATTTTTGCGTGTTTTTCAAATTTGCAGATTTTAATGTTCTTGTTGCTTAAAGCGTCCCTATAATGACATGGATTTTTAAATTCTATACTATTATATGGTCTTCTTAGATACTATTACAGCTGTCAAATCGGTGTCACTACGAGGGCGATGGCCACAAACTCCGTTTAAAAATGACCCAAAATGAATTTTTTTACTACATTCAATGCCAATTTTCTCAAAGCGCCTTCATGATGGCACCAACGTTTTTACATCAATTCCTAGCTACACTTGCATACATCAATAATATGTAATAAAATTGGTGTCATTATAAGGGCGCCAGAAGATATTGGAACTTTTATGTGATAAATTTCACAAAAATGCAAATGTTTAAAATCTAACTACTACTCTCGCCCTCATAGCAGAGATTTGAAACTAATTAAGTTTGATAGCCAACATGTTCGTCTAGCATATGAAATAAAAAAATCGGTGTCACTCCTATTACTTTCGGAAATATAACCATTCGAAATTAGTATGTTACGGAGTTATTTAAAAAAAGACTTTTCTAATTCCAATGGCTTTTTGCACGGTTTGTTTTAAACTTTAATATAAAATTGTTGTAGTGACACCTAAAATATAATTTTTCTAATGCTTTTTATAAAAAAAGCTTTATAAAAAGCATTAGAAACACAGTAAATCGATATAGGTACAGATGGACGTATTGTAAAATGTGCATTGTGGCTAATATAGTCGTACTATATTTTTTCAACCATACTAATTTTTTATCTGTTACTTATACTAAAAATGCAACTATTTATAACATAATGTCTTAAATAGTGATGAACATAATGTATTATATAGCGAGCATTCAGAATCTGAAGCATAATTTGAGGATGACGTAGACTAAAACAAAGAAAACATAAAAAATCAAATCAACCCAGTTTCAGAAAGATGGTCATCTCTTATTGATATCTGGTAATTTTGTAGCACTAAAGCTTGGGAAAACATGGTATTCCGGAGAAATAGTAGAAGTTGACCATTTGCAAGTAAAGGTCAAATGCATGGCAAGAAGGATTGGAATAAAAAAATTTATTTGACCGGAAAAAAGGCGAGTAGTGGTATGATAATTTAAACATATTATGCACAATAGATCCACCTGTCCCTATATCAAAACGAGCATTTTCTTTTCAAGATAAAGACGCTCTTGCTGCCCAAAGCTGTTTATGTTAAACGTTGCTTCTTTGTAATAAATTAAAAATAAATATGGTCAAAACACTGTCTGGGTGTGATAAGATTAAATTAACAAAATACATAAATAAACAAATAAAATAATTTTAAAAAATAATAATAAGTGAAAAAAAATGCACCACAGCATACTAACTTCGAATGATTATATTTCCTAAAGTAGTAGGAGTGACACTAATTTTATTAGTTTAAATGTTAGACAAACGTGTTGGTTATCAAATTAGTTTCAGATCTCTGCTATGGGGGGGCTAGTTGTATTCAGATTAGCAAATGGTCAACTTCTACTATTTCTCCGGAATACCATGTTTTCCCAAGCTTTAGTGCTACAAAATTACCAGATATCAATAAGAGATGGCCGTCTTTCTGAAACAGGATGATTTGATTTTTTATGGTTTCTTTGTTTTAGTCTACTTCATCCTCAAATTATGTTTCAGATTCTGAATGCTCGCTATATAATACATTATGTTCAACACTATTTAAGACATAATGTTATAAATAGTTGCATTTTTAATATAAATAACAGATAAAAAATTAGTATGGTTGAAAAAATATAGTACGACTATTTTAGCCATAATGCACATTACACAATACGTCCATCTGTACCCATATCGATTTACTGTGTTTCTAATGCTTTTTATAAAGCTTTTTTTATAAAAAGCATTAGAAACATATTATTTTAGGTGTCACTACTGTAATTTTATTTTAAAGTTTAAAACAAACCGTGCAAAAAGCCATTGGAATTAGAAAAGTCTTTTTTTAAATAACTCCATAACATACTAATTTCGAATGATTATATTTCCGAAAGTAATAGGAGTGACACCGATTTTTTTATTTCATATGTTAGACGAACATGTTGGTTATCAAACTTAATTAGTTTCAGATCTCTGCTATGAGGGCGAGAGTAGTAGTTAGATTTTAAACATTTGCATTTTTGTGAAATTTATCACATAAAAGTTCCAATATCGTCTGGCGCCCTTATAGTGACACCAATTTTATTACATATTTTTGATGTAGGCAAGTGTAGCTAGGAATTGATGTAAAAACGTTGGTGCCATCATGAAGGTGCTTTGAGAAAATCGGCATTGAATGTAGTAAAAAAATTCATTTTGGGTCATTTTTAAACGGAGTTTGTGGCCGTCGCCCTCGTAGTGACACCGATTTGACAGCTGTAATAGTATCTAAGAAGACCATATAATAGTATAGAATTTAAAATTCCATGTCATTATAGGGACGCTTTAAACAACAAGAACATTAAAATCTGCAAATTTGAAAAACACGCAAAAATGTGCCACGCCCCCTAAATTTAAAAAAATAATTTCCCATGAACGGTAAGGCAGACAAAGCTTATATTTTGCACAAACATTATATTTATGATAAGGAACAACATTTGCAAAAATAAAGAAAATTAAAAATGTCAACAATCACAACCTGCCTGATCCTTACAGACAATGGCTCTTAAGCACTCTCAAAGCAATAATTTGAATCATGCGAACTTTGGCTAAATAATAAGTATAACAAAAAAAATTTGCGGTTCTGAAAGCATTGTTGATTATAAAAGTAAATTATATGAAATCTTGCCATTAATTTCTTTTTTATTTAGAGTCGGCCCCAAATGTCGTCACTTGCGCATTAAAAATATAATTCTAGTGTAAGTGCGTCAGTAGTCGACCACTCTTCAGCAATTAACCACAATGACATAAAACATCCTATAAACAAGGCCACCAAGAGCCAAGGCTGGCCCGTTGTCATTTATGCTCTTTGTCCCTCTCCCCTTAAAACTTATAAAATTTACATTACTTTGATTCCGAGCCGGGCCCCTGAATGACTGGGTCCCTAGTTTCTGACTAGGCTGGCACTGCCTCTCGACAGCACTGCTTATAAATAGCATAAATGTAGTTTCAAATCAAATACAACGCATTCACGTACCGATCTCCAATTTACCATCCAATAACAGTAAGTTGTGAGGAAATTTTCTTGATCAAGTAAAAAATAGTTTTCTTTTAATAGGTAAGCTTGGCCTTCTAGTTGGCCATTCCGCATAATTTTTAGTTAACGGAAAACACCATCTTTAAATGGTAAGTGCCTACTTGTTTTTCGTCCTAATGTAAATTTTTGTGGTTTTATTTTGAAGGAGGATATCGTCTAATGCTTCATTGAAAAAATAAACACCTTTTTGGACCGAACTGTGTTTAAAGGGGTGGGCAGACCGCTGCGTAATGGTTTCTTCTGTATTTCCAAGAGTCGGCCATTCCGTTTATTTTTTAGTTAACTGAAACACCATCCTTAAATGGCCAGTGTTCACTTCTATTTTCTCCTAATGTAAATTGTTATGTCTTTATTTTGAAGGAGGGTACCTATCATCCAATTTTTCAATGAAAAAAAACCCGTCTTTTTGGAACTGTGTTTAACCGTCTTTTTTGGAGAGGTGGGCAGACCTCGTATTGGTTTCTTTTTCATTTCCAAGAGTCGGCCATATTAGGCAAGTTCTTAATACTGTGCGGTATTTATCTTTGACAAGAACAAGTTTCATTTCTAACTTTGTTTCTTTTAAAGTAAAGTTTAAATTTGTGCTTAAACGAAAGAGGCAGCTTAAAACTTTATTCTTTCTAAAATTGATTTTGATTCAGGAATTTCCAAAACAAGTTTTACAAATACAGTCAGTTGAAGTGTCAATAATTTATGTTTTAGTATTGATATTTTTAGTACCAAAGTTGTAAAAAAAAGAATAAGGAGAAAATTTCTTTGGGAAAGATATGTGTTCAATTTTTTCTTGAATTTTTCAGAACGCTGGATTTCTATCATAAAATTAGAAGAATAATAAAAAGGCAAAATCCAGCGTTTTACCGTAATGAATTTTCCATAACATCTTCTACTGGTAAAATATAAGCAATATTTCTGTTCAACTGTTGACCAATTACTGCTGATTTGTAATCATGAAATGCTTCCCTTAAAAGTGGAAGAGCAATGTACATAAAAATACTTCAATGCACTTAAACCTTACAAAACGATAAATATTTTCGAAAATATGCATGGAAGATGCGATCTATACGCTCATCCAGAAAGCTTAAACATGCTGTTCCTCCAATTAAACTTTGCTGGACAAAGACAACAAGCCTGCTTCTGTTAAAAAGTTTAATCTGTGAACCGGTTCAACCATCATGGACAAGATGGATAGGCATCGGATTTCTAATGATGGAAAGTCACGGATGAGGTTGTTACATGCCACCGGACTATCAATCATCACCAGAAGCTGTTACGCTTTCTTGTTGCTGCTACTAATGGCGCGTGCACCAAGGTGAAGAGATAGAACGCTTCGCATTTCCCCACGCTTCGTTGGCCACGTAACAATGCAAGTCGTGTCAGAACCTGTAATCTGTCTGGGCATCTGATAATCATAAACGATTTCATTATCTGATGTTATCGCATGCTGTTTTCTTGCTGATTTGGACATTTTGGGTGAGGTCCGAAAAGTTACTGTTTAACAGCCGAAGCATGGCTTAATTGTCACATGTACTAACTTTGTTCAATCTCTGTCGCTAATCCATTAATTAATAAAATTTATTGTCCAAGAGACGTTTCGGAATTTGGAGATGATAGGCAATTATATATCAATGCGAACCTTAAAGAGGATTTTTTACGAAGTATTGCGGATAATTGCATGATATCACGTTGACTGTTATGCAATTACTTATGTCATGAGGCGTAATTCTTCTGCGTATTTGGTGGATGAGTCAATAGAGTTGCCTCTCCATTAATGGAATTTCCAAAAAGATTTATTCGCTGTAGAAAATGAACAGGAGGTCGGAGAACAGGGTTAAAGAACTTAAATGACTTCTGAACTCTCTTGACTGTGCTACTTGAATGTATGAGAAAAACAAAACTCAGAGGAAAATCGTAAAAGAATTTGTAATGGCTCAAAGAAAAAGATTATGATTTATCTTAATGATAGGCTTCTTTAAGATTCATGGAAGTTAAATCGATAATTATTAGTTTTAAAAAGTTGAAAATTTTAAATCGAATCATTATCAAAGGTATTTATGTTTTTTTTTTTTTTTTTTTTTTTTTGTGCAAAGATACCGATAAAAGCATAAGATGGTGCAACTACTTTGGTTCAGAAAAATTTGCAACATTTTTGTACTTCGTACTAGAACGATCGTTTGATACTTTTTTCGCTCTATTCTTTTACAATGACACATATAGGGAATTTTTTTAACAAAGAATACAATTGATTTTCATTTATTTATTTGCTTACTTTATTCTATTTTAATTTTTGTAAAAAGTTGTAAGCACAAAGGTTAATTGATAAACACTACATTAACGATAAGATACCGAAATCAAAATTAATATCAGAAAGAGCTTTGCAATATTCCTTATATTTTAATAGTAAATTTGCTCGTAACAAGATCTTTCAACGTTGAGACCAATTTCGAATTCTTTAAAGTTTCTGTAGAAGTAATAAGCAAATTAGAAACCAAGATTTATTTTTTAGATGGACTTTTTCTGATATCCAAGTAAATCAACGCAAAGCGTTTTGTGAAACCATTTACAAGATGTAAAATCCTATCTCGGGAGAAAAATGGAAATGTGCAGTTATTCTTGTAAAGGGTTTGGCTTATCTGATCATTTGCCATAAAAAATGGTTTAACTAAAGCCACAAATATGGAGAGAATAACTGTCTGAACTCTGTTTCCAGAATGTTAAAGGAAGTTTTAATAAACACTTTTTGACTGTTACAAGTTTTTCTTGCAATTGACAGTTAATGAAAAGAGGAGCTATTGATTGTAATCAAAAAAATGCTTTTGTGTCCGATAGTTACAGTAGAAAATATTTAATTTGCTTGCCACAACGGTTTTAAAAGGGAAAACTACTAATAAAATATTGAGAATATAAAAATACCAGAACATGCACTATGTTCCATCCTAAATATGTTTTAAATCGTTAAAAAACCGCACAAACACACATTTGTTATATTCGTGCTCTTCCGAAGTTCCCTCGTGTTTTTTCTATGGACTATTATGACTTTGATTCGTTGAATAGATTTTTGTCTAAGCACAAACCGACCAAAATTGGAAAGTTGTAAAAGAGAAATTGGAAGCGATTAAATCACGAAAAAAAAGGCATTGAAGCCCCTCCCGTTAATTTTCCCGTCAGTATCTAATTCCTGGGTTAAATCATACTCTTATCAATTATAAAACACCATTTTTTTTTCTCAAATTAAAAAGAGGAGTTTGATCCTCATGAGTCATCTTGTTGGATACGATTCTGTGGTAAGAGTGCTTTCAAAAATACTACTTTTCATCAAATGAGAGAACTTACGAAAGAAGAATGACTGACTTAACTCTTCAAATATTTAACTACTTCCCACGCTATCAAGCTTTTACTTCGCTGACCTTGAAGATCGTGAAATATCAGGTCAATAGCTCTAGCGGTTAACCGCAAAAACGACTTTCACTACTCAACGCTCAAGTCACATGACCGTGGTCAACTTGTCCTGCTCAGCATTCATATCGGCTGCAAAGAGCATGACATATCTTTCGCTTTTTGTTCTCCGCATAAAAAAAGTCGTTAGATATCATTATGAGGAAAGAAAGGTTAACACTCTAATGACTTTATTTATTCAAATTATATGCGTGTAGGGCGGCCAACGAAAAACAAAGGATAAATCACGTTCTAAGACATGCTTTCTTGTGTTAATCGAAAGTTTGTATCTTTGAAACAATTACTTCTGAGGGTCATGTAGTATCTCAGATCGTCCAAGGTCAAAGTTGTTTCTCGAGTAACGATATTTTTGCACAATAAGAAACATATTGTTTTATGGTAAACAATTATTTCTCTAAGTTGTGGCTGACTTATGCTTATTTATCATTTTGATGGAAATAGATAGACAATTGTTTCTTTTGTTTCGAATTAGCAAGACTTGGATACTGTTCAACTGAATGCGTTTTAGTTATAACTATAGAAGTTTCATTGTTTTTGCACTTTTAGTTCGGACAAGTGAATTAAAATTTCACAAATAATTCTGCAAAACAGTAAACTACTCTTGGGTTAAAAAAGTTCTATTATTGGTGCAATTATTTCCGTGACTGTCAAAGAAAGAAGCTCTACACTACGAAATAGTTTTAGATTTTTATTTTTTAGTCCAAGCGCGGCCCTATTGCTTCTTTGCCATTTTTTTCTGTGCATTTAAGCTTTTAATGATATTATAATTATCTCTCAACATCATCATCCTTGTTAGTCTTTATCGATTTGCTGCAGGGTGAAATCTAAGAAAAAGGGATACTAATGAAGCAAACGGGATGAAATCAGAAAGAAAAATTGGATAATAACAATGCAATTTCAAGTATTTATCTTTGGTATACACACTGTAAAAAAATTCCGAAACGTTACTGGTTATTTCCGTGGAACGTTTCGGGATTTCAGAGGTTTTCACCTATTTCCCCAAAAAATCAAGTTTCTTCGCAAAAAAGTTTCCTGAATTCCTAAAAGATGCACGAATGCAGACCTTACACTGGAGTGAAAAATATTTTTTGCTACCAGTTTAAATATTGACGGAGCGTGTTTATTAAGTGCATCGGCTTTTGATTGCTCATGGCCCGTCCGGATTGACTAAGTTTCCAATAAGAGCAAATACGTCACTGGATAGCGACAGCCTTGCGAACAGGAATTGCAGGCAAGGAATATGCTTGGTTCTTGCTTGCAATTTTGCCACGGTAAGCTTAGCCGTGGTTGCTCTAGTGTTTCTGGAGCTTTCTTGGTAAATCAGGAAGGTTCTAATCATATAAATTAAACCTATTTAATTTTTCTAGAAGGTTCACGTCTGGCTTTAATAGGGGAGATTTCTTAATATTTCAGAGAGGTTACTGACTTTTATCGGAAAATGTTCCTGGTTTTTGCAAGATATGTTCCTGGCTGAAATTGGGCACATCAGCTGCCTATTATTTTCCAGGAACGTTTCTGAATCGTATTTACAGTGCATGTATTTGGCATAAAGTCTGCTAAGCTCTAAGGTTAATGTTGCAAAAGGGAAGTTTGCTAATTCGCTCGCTTTTAAAGAAATATTTATTTTCTGAAGATACCAAACATTTCCTTATTATTTTCAGATTGACCGAGTTTTGGTCAACCTGAAAAGAGGCGATTTTGGACAATATATTCGGAATGTTACTTTCCAATAGCAAATAAGATAATGTGGTTAATGTAATCGACCACACGTTGTACGAATTCACTCGTTATTTCAAGCAAAATATTCATTCACTGAAGCAATAAAACTTGGTTATTCCAGGTTGGCCAATTGTCAGTCTTCTTGAAAAAACGTGAAGTTTATTTTTGGGTAGTATGTTGTATGATGTTTTGATCTGGTTAAATCTATGAACTACATCAAAAATTTTGAAAACAATTTGAGAATGCTCGAACTAAAAAGGCCAACTGTGAGCACCACTAGCGCAGTCATATAAAAATATAAAAAAACAAAACGAAAGTGCTATCAAACAGATAAAAAAATAGTTACAATGTAACAAATATCTTCCAGCGCAAGGCGATTCATCTTTCATCTAGGTACCACAAATTTACTAAACAGTAAGTTGACGAAAGACATCCACCAATGCAACTCTACCTCAATTCAAATCGTTGCAGAAGATACCATCAGCTTGGTCAAGTCACGTCTAAATATGGATCATTAAAAATAAACACTTTCTCGGTGTCAAAGACCTAAGAACGAAGAGTAAAAAAAAGTGCACTTGGAAGACGTCTGACTTGAGGTTTGAACCTTCCTTTGCTTTTTGGTACATTTATCGTGTTTGACGACAGATTGACGAGCACGTGCTGAAGAGAGTGAACAGATAGTTCAGCCAGCGACGACAGCGACGCCAGATTGCTTGGAGGCTTGTTATTTTTCTTCACTGATTTCTTGACCTCGGTGGAATTGTTGGATCTTTGTTTATTAAAGTCAGTTCAGTGTGGCAGGAGGAAGTGAAGCTAGTGACAGAGGAATTATAGGATGTCGCCAATCAGCGAGAGATTGAGGTTTGGTGTCACATTTGCAAAGAATTAACAAGAAGTTCTGAACAGTGGTCTTTTGTATCAACGCTTACACAAATAGGTTTTAGAATCTTGTATTCAAACAACGAATCCAATTCACAAATGTGAAAAATTTGCGAGGTACTTCAGAGAAACCTTTTATTATAAATTTGCATCATTATATGAAACTTACTAATTGAAATATTTGTGGCAGTTGCTTGTCAGTCGCGCTTTTTACAGTCGTACTTAAATTTGCATATAGTTTAGGGTATGCTTTTAAATTTTTGAAAGTGCTTAAATTTTCCAAAGATGTAAACAAAACAAACTTTAAATTTCGCCCTTGAATTTCAAAAATTTTGCGTATAGTGAATAATCTGGTGGAAAAAGCTATTACAGTGTTGAGACAAAAAACAGACATAAAAACTAATTAGTGTCACTTCTTTTCTGCTTGATGTAATCTCTGGAGTAACATGCATCTTAGCTGTCGGATTGAAAATTCTTAAAAAGTCAAACTTTAATTTATAACGAACTTTCTGACAAAAGCTTTCAAGTATAACAAACTGAAATCGTTGCAAAGTATATAGATATATGGGGTTCACGCCACTCAACCACTAAAATGTATATTAAATCACACTCGTCGACGATAATCTTGCCACCGTATTTCCGGGTTAAAATTGCGTGCTGTTATTAGACTGGGAGACACACAAATTTTAAGAGAAGGACGTAAGTATGGAAAACATAATCGTGCGAAGTTTTGTGGGAAGATAATCGGATTCGAGATCAGAATACATCAGATTCAATATCTAGGGCAGAAAGAAAGAAAAAAAAAAGACACCGGATACATGCGATGTACGTAATTCTTAAATTTGTTTACCCGAGAGTCTTATGCAACAATCGTTGAGAAGTTACTGCTAGATTATAGGATACTAAGGAATCGGTTTTCAATTTCAGGAGAATAGTACACGTCAAACAAGATCGGGGGCTCTGTATTTGACTTCTTTTTTTGCAAGATCAAGGTAAAATTAAATTGCGTATAGATAAGTTTGCACCCTTGGCTGAAAGTTAAACCGTTTCGCTCGCCAAAGATAGTTGCAAAGACCTTTTTCTTGTGGACAGCTAAAAAATAACCCTAAAGGGTGTTGTAGTTCAATTGTTACTCTTTAGTATACGAGACTAGAGAGAATTTTCTTCCCTATCAGTTTCATATCTAAAGTGTTGAGATAGTGAGTGATGACAGGTGGCATCATCTCTCGATTGGAAAAGCAGTTATGAGTATTTTTGTGGTATTGTTAATCACTTTTTGGATACCACTTAATAAGTGATCTTTAGTGGAGTAGAATAGGAGTAACTGTCAAAAGGTTATTGCCCTTACAATTGAAAAAAAATGAAAAACTCGCCTAAAATAAATAGCGGAACAAAATGTCTTTCGAAAATGTATATTGGTTTTCCCATTGGAATTAACCCAAAGGGTTCAGATCTTTTAGTCTTTCCCTTTGAAGAAAAAACTTTTCTCAATGGTAAAAAATCAGACACTTGATTAAGAGTATTTTTAAATAAATTCTTTAACTTAGCGAATTATTATTTATCTGAATTTGAGAATCATTCAGTTAAAATTTTACCTAGATATACCACATATTTTACTTAATATTTCTGCTTAATAAGGAAATGGTATGAAAATAACAAAACGGAGGCACTTAGTATTTTTCATATACAATGCCCTGAAATTAAAATGTACAACGAGCTGATGTGTGCATCACATGACTTCCTTTTACTCCAATTTAATGTCATTTCCCCATTATTCGCTATTTTAATGTGATTCAATATTTATTCTCTAAATATCACCAACAATGGCCAAATTGAAACCAAAAAAAAAAAAAAACTCCGCCAAATTTGTCGCCAGGTTGGCGACAAAACTTGGCGACCAAAAGACTGGCGATATATCGCCAAGTGTCCGACAAATTATAACGCCACTTGAGTTTACATCGAAATTAACAATGATTTCCCCCCAAAAAGGTGCAAAAGACCCCCTTAGGAACATCCGAAAGCAACCAAAAGGGGAGGTGCACAACTAGACCCCACTACGAGTCTATGTACCAAATTTCAACTTTCTAGGACATACCATTTTTGAGTTATGCGAGATACATACGCACATACGCACATACGCACATACGCACATACGCACATACACACATACGCACATACATACAGACGTCACGAGAAAAGTCGTTGTAATTACCTCGGTGATGGTCAAAATGGATATTTCGCGTGTCTATACATTCTTAGGCACTTTTCCGCATGTGGTCGAATCGAAAAAAAAACTCAACATTCATTTGGGGGTGAGCAAAATGGAAATTAAGGGCGATTTTTGAGTGAAAATTTTTTCGCGAATACAATACTTCCTTTTTTGTAAAAGGAAGTAAAAACATTGATGCATTCAGAAAAGAAAATATTAAAAGTTTAAATTTGCACTCTAATTTTTTTAACATCAGTCTATCATCTGATTTTGCTGGATCACTAAAAAAAAATTAACCGAGAAATGACAAAATCAACGTCTGTGAAGCCAAAAATTTAAAAAATTTTTGAGCTTTGAAACAATTTACTCTTGAAGACAGCAGTTTTCAACATCATTTCTTACTTAAGAGAGTTCTGCTGTAAAATTATGTTTATGTATAATTTAATGAACTATTTAAATCAAACTCGAGTTACACAAACTATAACTCACTCTTTCAGTTTACTTTCTGCTAAAATTCAAGTCAAAAAATGTATCAAGTTCAAGGTTTTTTTACTTTTTTCTTTTTTTTTTTTTTTTTTTTTGAGGTCATAATAGAAGATGCCTATCTCTTCAGGGCAAATATCGTATGTAATTACTTTCAATTACATTTTTATTTGCCTTTGCTGCATAAAGATTGAAAAATAACCTAGCACCCAACCCAAATTTTTGTCATACCTTGTTACTCCTTTCAATGATACTGACAGAGAAATTATAGGATGTCCTCTATGATATAAAGATTGACTGTAATATTATGTTTTCGAACGATTTAATGACAATGAAAAATCTTACGTGTGCATAAGCGCGCAGCAAAGTAAATTCTTTGCTTCCATAGCATTGTGGGTCTCGATATTCACACATATTTCTCTATTTCAGATAAGATTTTTTTTTTCCAGTTATACATTTTAAGTGCTTTGATGACTACGCCGTTTTGTGTAGGATAAATTAGACTAAAATTGTACCTATTCGTATGCATACAAAATATTTTGAGCTAAAAGTTTAACATTTGCTAGCTCAGTGAGAGCATACTTTACTTGTAGAAAGTAAGAAAAAAAGGTTCATTTGCGTTTCGGCATCTCTAATTCAAATTAGGGGAGGGTGGCGCAAAGCGGGTATATCACCCCAAGCGGATAGGCCTTCGTATGCCCCCCCCCCCCCATGGTGTGTAAGCGGAGATGAATACGTGTATCGTGTTTACCCGAACACCACCGATTTATTATCAGTCCCAGCAAAGCAGCAGTGAAGCGGCACGGCGCAACCGGGCTTAAAATTTTTTAAAAAATGATACATTTGAAAAAAAAAAAATGAAGTTTTGTAATTTTTGATTCGTCGAAGACCAGCTTATTAATTTGACTGTAAATAATATTACGTTATTCTGACACTATCCACTTATAAACTACGAAGGTCATTCCGTTTTTTTTTAAAATTATTAACTAAAGGTTATAATTATTGAAATAAAAAACGTGCTTTTGGGCAAAGCGGGTTTTGGATTTAATCATGTAATTAATTATAATTTCTTGAAACATGTGCTGACTTAGATTTTCTATTTCAATTGGATAAGTATAACTTCAAAAAGTAATTTTTTATGATGGCAATTAATTAGTCTATCAATTTAATCAGTTATTTCTTTATGTTTTATAAACAAATGATTGACTTTAAATTGGATAAGTATAACTTTTACATATATATTTTTTTATAACGGCAGGTAGCTAGTCAACTAGTTTAATCATTTATAACTTCATATTTGATTGACAAATGTACCAAATCACAATTAGTTTAGCTTACCCGCTTGGGTCTCCTGGTAGGGCAAAGCGGGTTTTTCAACTGTCTGTAATATTTGACAATAAATAAATATTGGGTTTGAAATAATGCACGAATAACTTTTTATTTTGAAGTTCGATAACCCTGCTATGAAATAAAACCAAAATTGTTTCGATAAAAAGCCAAAAACTACAATTTTCGAGCGTTCTTCGAAAATCAACCCGCTTTGTGCCACCCTCCCCTATGTTGTTCGTAATCATGAATTGCTACCGGGCCCTGAACGTTGAATTTCTTGTTTCTACAAATGAACTGGAATGGAAATGGAAAAGCTCAGCCGTCAAATTATGAATGGTGATTTTCTAGATTAGGTAATACGAGGCATATCCATAAAAAAAAAAAAAAAAAAAAAAAAAGAATTGGTCATTAGGATGCGGTAAAAAGACAAATTTTTCAATTTATAACTGTATCATTTTTTAATAAAAAAAATTGACTTATTACGAAATAATACAAAAAGAGTATCAATTTTTGAAAACTGCTGTTATTATCATATGTTTTGATATTCAGAGACCAAGTTTATCTGAAATAGACAATATGTGTTTCTACATAGTTTTACTATAACCAGATATGTGACACAAAAAATACAGAATATATTTCACCACTTTACTTCGCCTAACATTCCCCTGTATGTCTCAAACATGCGCACCCGCTGAAAGGTCAAATATATACGTAATTTACTAAGTCATGTGTTCTCCTCATCAATTTTTTTCTCTTGTTTTTAAATCACAAGTTACTACTACGTTCACTTGAAACTGCTAATTAGCTTAGCAACAAAAGGTAACAAAGGAAAAAACATAGATTTTCTTATCACTAGATACTTCACTGCCGATTAAAAAAACATGGAATTTTCAATTAATTCTTAACACTTTTAACAATCGTTTTTAGAAATTTGAACCAGTTTATTCGAAGGCTTGGGTGGAGTCCCAGAGGTGTTATTGACACACCCTATACAAGCATGAGGAAAATTTTCGTAGGAAAAGTCTTGTGGTGAAAAGCCGAGAACGCAGTTAGGAGAACACCAAGTTCAACATTGTTTTCTTTTGAATATAAGTGCCGTTCTTGTCAAACACACAACCTACGTGTTTGCGTAACGGAAGATCTTCAAGATCTTTGATGGCAAAGAATCTTGTAGGAATGTTCTCATGGCATTGGAGTGTTTTTATGCTGGATGAAAAGTAATTATTTAATATCCGTATTGTCGAAGTAGTTCCTTATTTGTGAGCCTGAATTACATGAAGAACATGGATATTACAGGAACGCCATGGTAGAATGTCATTCGTTAATTGAACGGTATAATTTGAAAATATAGTCTATCTTAAAAAAAAAAGAAAAAGTATTTTAAATGATTAGAGAAATGATGTTAAATGTTATAGTCATTTACAACATTCCTACCAAGTGGCATCTTCTTATCATAAGTTGCAGTTTTCCATTAGTTAGCTCCCCAGCTATAAAACTTCCTTGATATTTCAATGAGCTTCTTCTTAAGAACTCCGTAGAAAGCACGCATCCCAGGGAGGTTACGAACCCCCCACCCAGAACTCTTAGTCTTAAAATGTATGAATATTATGTGCAATAAAGCAACAGTTACATTTTTTACAATAGTTAAAACAAATTAACAATTGCCTGCAGGGACGTGATTCGGGATTTCGAGGAATACCTTTCTCAATACTGTGAGGTTTTGGATGTTAAGTCATCCGAATTAAATCAATCCGAGCTTTTCACAGACTTCCCATTACTTTTACCTTCTTAAAAAGAGTAATATATTACGTTTTTATCCTATTACATACTCGTGTTTAAAATTAAAGAAAAATAAATTTACTGCATAATAGACAACACAATAATGATTTAAGTTAACTGCATTATGTCTCTTTAAATTTACGCTGCAATTTCTGGCTATTGAAAAAAAATGTAATTAATAACTATTGTAATATAATTAAGCACATCACACTCAGCAGGTATTTTGTAAATATGTACGTGCTTCAATGCAGGGTTCAAACTTCTACTTTCTCATAACAGAAACTTTAAGTGCCCCTCTTTTATCCGAAAGTTTATATTTACCGAAGGAGGTACAGTCAATCGAGGTTCCACTGTATACTTTATCCAAAAAATGATTTTTCATTAAAACGGATTCTGCTACCTTCGGAATTCTCGTTTATTCTCTCTAAAGTACACTGTTAAAATAGATTCCTTAAAATTAAGAAAAAATCGCTTATTTTTGAGAACATCACGTATACAAAATGGCTCCGAGACAATTTGGCTTAGAACTGAACAGCAAGAGTTCTTACTTTTGAAATATACCTTCTTCTCAAACACGATTCACCATATTCTCATTTTTGAAATACCAGTCTGCTCAGAAATAAGCACAGATGGTTTCATTTCTGAGATTAGGTCTGTTTCAAATATGAAAACATGTCGAACTGGTTTGAGAATACGAATGTTTCAAAAATAAGCACAAGTTGTAACATTCGTGAATAAGGTATTTTTCTCGCCTTTAATTCTTGCAACGTTAAGTAGTCCATGTACTTATTTGCTCTGTATGGGAGCTTAAATTGGCCGTACGGACCGTACTCGAACGGAAGCCGTTACACTTTTTAAATATGCTCAGTGAATCTTTAAACTGGGAACTAAAAATATTTCACACAGCAGTGAGAAGTCTGCAGTGAAAAGTAGTGAGAAATTGAACTTCCGCTTTCCATTCAGCGCAGGCGTTATTTATCAGATGGTCCACTTACTTGAATTTAAATGTGACATTTACTTATTTCTAAGTCAAAATTGCTGGGAAAAATGAGAAAATAAATGTTTTCATTTTGAAGCAGATAATTTTTGACAGTGTAATAAAAGTTTTCTTAATTATTTTCAGGTTTGCCGATTGCTGGCAATTCTTCTGTGCATTCCCCTTGTCTTGCCTAGTCCCCAAAGGTGGAGAGCTTACACAAGCAGCAGTTACTACTACACAGACTACACTTTTCCCAAACCTCAAGCGAAGCATAAGTTCGTCCCAGGCCCACAATACTGTCCTGACACTGGACGAACAGTCTGCAAGGGAGTAAGGAATTATCCCGAGTAAGTCCCTTCTATAAGCTGACTACACTAAAATGAATTTGATTTTATGAACGGTGAATAAGTGTTTGACTGTGTGTGTGTGTGTAGGACTTGTAATGAATGTAAATGAAAGTAAAATAGTTTTACGACAGTGAACAAACACCTCGTAAGATGAAGCCACAATTCGAACATTTTGGGGCGACTTTAATGGTACATTTTCAATGAACACATTTAATATCTCAACGTCTCTCTTATCAGACACTTGAAGGCCTCCTACATACAAGGTAATTTAGCTGAATCGACTTTCGAATGGGCGGTTATCAGAAAGTAACCTGGTAGAAAAGTGAAGAAATCGCCCGGCATCGTTCACACTACAGTCAACTCACCATTCTCATCCCAATGAGTTGAATCAATGTTTTAGTTAATTCAACTCAGCGAGAACCTTTCAAGCGTTTGCTCCACACACGAGTAAACTAGTCAAGCCAACTCGATTCAGCTTTAACAGCGTTCTGTAGCAGCTGATCGAATAAATTCGGCTTAGGAGCACAATTGATTCAGCTAAGTTGCCTCGTGTGAGGACAACGAAAACACCCAGTCAACTTGTTGACTGGCAGCTTTTTTGAAAAGTTGATTCAAATAACCGCCTCGTGTGTTGGAGACCTAAGATACGAGTATCTTCAATAGACAACTTTATAACAGGTGCCATCTAACACGTACATTTTTATTTTCAATCACAATTCCCATTCGCAGAACCCCTTTTACATTTGCTAATTCCATTCAGGAGACATTTCTCTTTAATGGATGCAATAAATTTTTATGGCACGTAAAATGCAATTGTATTTTACTGCCCTCATTCACAGATATTCTCAAATATTGAAGAGGAATCATCTTCCAAGATAATGTCTTAACTTTCCTTCTGCAAATTACTCTGTACAGTATGGGCAATATTGGTAGTGTTTAGGTACATATATACATATAAAACGACGTAATATATTGATGGAATGTCAGTGTCTGCTTTGAATATGTCAGATTTAGTGAAATGAAATTGAATGCGGTGAAACAATTAGCAGCCTTCTTCATGCCTAGTAAATGTATAATCATGACTTGGAGAGAAGAAAACTTTCAAAGATGGCACTTGTTTGCAGAATATTAAAAATGCTTCTGATAAAGTGAAAACTAAATATATATTGAATGAATTAATTCCCTAATAATTATCGAATGTTTCTTTCCTCACATTCTAAAATTAACCATAAAGTTACAAATGAGTTAAATAATAGAATTATGCGGTGCTGAATTTTGCTGTGTTAACTCTGTTGATTAGAATTTTTTCGCGAAATTCATTGAGCGTCTATATCAAATTTACGCATGCCTTAGAGCTTTTTTTTTTTTTTTGGAAGCAAATATTATCTTAAAAATTTCAAATAAATTTCATCCCTACTAAACTAAATTTTCTAGTAGAACCCCGTATTCGTACAGTTTCATTTTCAGTGGTTAACAAACACATTTTTTCATAAATTACTTATAATTTTCCGATTACTTAACTTCAAGCGTGGGCATGACCTTAACCTATCGGGTTTTTTTACACCTCAGGTATTTGCATCATATTTAATATTAATATTAAATGACTCATTTTGTTCAAAACAGGCATATCAACTAGATTACGTTATTAAAAAATAAAATAAGCATGTAATTGCTATCATTAAAAATGCGTTGCCATTTTCTTACTGATTTCTTTCATAATTTAATCACATGTAATTGTTATTGCTTCGAGTAAGTAATTACGAATTTTGGAGAGTTGATATCATTAATTGAGCGGGTTGTTTATTCAAAGCCTTTTCTTTTTTTTTCTGAAAAAATTGGTTTAAAATGACACAAGAACTTAAAAATAGATCTATTCTTTTCTTTACGTACAGATTGCTCTTTAAAAGCTGAAACGTATCCCACTGTTTCCGCACATGATGAATTGGAATTAAAAAATAATTAATTCCACTAAAAACTAGGTTAAAAATAAATAGAGAGAGAGAGGAACATAAATTTTATTCTGATTACCAATTTGAGATAACAATTTATTGCTGCTTTCTTTTTGAAAATCCAGATTGGTTCTGCATTTTAGTACAACGAAAACCCCTTTGAGAAATTTGCATACTGGTACTAGCAGCCTTCGGCGGCCTTCTCGATATGTATATATATGTGTGAAGGTCCATCATATAGAGGGGGTCAGGGGTCAATTGCCCCTGTCTTTGAAGAGTTAAAGCTTTTACTCATAAGTGGGAGAGGTTTTTGTTGTTTTCCACTCTCACTTATGTGTAAATGCATTCACATAAAAGAGTGCATACCTAATATACAAATTCTCCAAAAAATTTGCATTAAGTATACACCCTTTGCCCCCCCCCCCCCCGCCTGGCTTTCTAGAGTTAATGCTTTTACACATAAGTGGGAGTGGTTTTTGCTGTTTCCCGAAAAAATTGTATTTAGTATACACCCTTCGCCCCCCCTCCCTCCTCTGGCTTTCTAAAGTTAATGCTTTTACACACAAGTGGGAGTGGTTTTTGTTGTTTTCCGATACAATTGCATTAAGTATACATCCCCCTCACTCCCCCCCCCCCCCCGAAAAATTCAAAATGACGGTTCAGTTTACATGTAAGGACTATGACCAAACCTCCAACTCCTTTGAAGAAAACATTCCTGCTGCGCAAGTGATCTCGAAAAATGAATTTAGCTCATGTATCTCTAGTCCCTAGCATGAAAAGCATTCAAATAAGCATTATCTATTTTTAGTAGAAGAAAGTACAACCAGACTGATGTAGTTGAAAAGAAAAAAGGTTGGATTCGCGAAAATTGTCTCATTTAGAATTTTGACGGATTCACACGTTTTGAATATGCTGAATCCATTTTGACTATTTTTGAAAAATATGAACCTCTATTATTTTTATTGACCTCCAAGCAGTTTCAGAAATTTTTCGTACAAAAATCATAGGTTCCTTCAAAGGGGAGGGTTATTTTTCAGCATGACCCCTCCTAAAATGGTTTTATGTATCCGCCCCTGTGTGTGTGTATATGTTTCAGTATGTATGTATCTGTTTTTTGTTCATCGATTTTTTTTGATCACGCTAATTCAAAAGTGGTTTGATATTTAAATGGTCGAGTCAAAAAAGTCAAAATTTTGGGATTCCATGCTGAAGGCGAGTTTTCTTGTCAATCTAATATTCGGTTTGATCGAACAACAGCTAACCGCTCAAATACACACTACTTCGTTGCATGGCCCAGTGAAACACCACACACAATTTAGCATTGATATTCCCTCTTTATAATTGTTGGAAGTTTTTATCTTCCCGTACAAATAAAACCCGTATCTTTTGAGGCGGAGTTTTTTGAGAATATATTGAACTGTGCTTCCTTCAAGGTTAAAGCCACGCCACAAGGCAATGCAAAATCTGATTTAAACCACGCTATGCAAGGTTATGCAAAAAAGGTTTTAGTGTTAGCGTTGAAAAGAAAAGAAATATACGCGAATGAAAGATTATCTTGAAAAATTGCCCGTTCGATTTTATCTCATGAGGAAAATGAACTCATTATGTAGTGCTTGAAATTCAAATTCTTGAGATTAATTTGGAGGTCATTTTTTAACAATTGTTATATTATTGAAGCAGTATTTTCTAAATCAATATAAGTATAAAATAAAAATAGGTCAAAATGTACTTCAACGAAAAAAAATTCGGAAAACAAAAATGAAATGAAAGACAATGATTCGAAAAAAAAAACAGGTTATTTTCTCTCTCTCTCTCTCTTTTATTTTATTTAAGGTTCAGGTGTTATTTTTCTTGGAATGATAAAAATCGAATTTTCTGACAAATTATTCAATGAAATAGAAGTAACGTTATAGATAGGAGAGGAGATCATTTAGTGTAACTTAGTGAAAGACGTCAAATCCACTCTCAGATACTAGATTCCTATGTAGGGAAATGTGGGGCAAAGTGAAATAGTGTATAGAATATCATTGTATTTCGTAATAAAACTTTCAATGAAACAGTATTTTTTATTTCTGGCTGTAAATTAGAGCTTTCAAAGAAAAAAGAAAAAAAAAAGTGCAAAATGTTCACTTTTTTTTTTTTTTTTTTTCAAAATGAAAAATGAAATATTTTTCAAATAAAATGTTTTCTATTTGATTATAAAAAATACTTTTAATCAAATGAATCAGTAACCAAAAGGTTGAATGAATAGATGAAAGACACTGAAACAATACATGAATAACAATTTAAATTAATGAAATTAATGTATGAAGAAAAATAGATGGGTGAGTAAAAAAGCGAATTAAATAGAAAATGAGTGAAGGAATGAATAAGTAAGTGAATTATCAAATGAAGGAATGTAAGTGAATTAATAAATACATAAATACGTAAGTGATTTAGTGAATGATTGGGTGAGTGAATAAAATAAACTATTTCACTTTGCCCCATCCACTTTGCCCCTCATGTACTTGACAAATTGTACAAACTATTTAAAATATAAATACATAAGCTTACAACAAAATATTACAGTATGAGTATGAAGTTTTGAAAATTTCCTGTATTATCATATGCTTTAATCTTCGGCGGTATTTTTCCTTGACTTTAATAGACTTCATGTGCTACTACATAGTTAAAATAATGCCAGATAGCTGGAACTAAAAGCAGAGTAAATATTTCACCATTTCACTTTGCCCCACTATTTAACTTTGGCTCACACTCCCCCTGTTTAAAATTACATCGTTTTTCAAACTACAGAAGATTAACATTTTACCACAATTTAACATGTTATTTTAACTTATTTCAGAGGTTGTTAAACTGCTAAACATATCTCTAACTGCAACCCTTTCTTTTTGTACTATTGAACATATTTGTTGAACGCTGTTAGAAAATTGAAAACTTACCTTATGAAAATTGAATGACAGTGCCATTTTCCATGTCTATAAAGAAAAAATCAAAAGTTAACCTGAACCTCGAAACTATTACGAATATTTTAACAGGGACGGATGCAAGAAAGAGGCGATGGGAGCGATCGCCGCTCCCTTCAGGAACCCTCCACCAGTAATTTTTCAAAAATGAAGTTTAAAAAACGCAGATTTAGACGAGTTTATAAATGTTGGACGAAGGGAGGTTTTGGTTTGGGACCCTACCTCGGAACTGTTTCGGAATTAAGTCCAAAACCTTTGTGATCAATATTTTTAAAGCAGTATACATAGTAAAAAGTAAGTAATAAAAATAATCGCTCCTCCCTTGTAAATTTTCTAGATCCTTTTCCTTGCATTTTCATCATATGATTGACTATTCGTGCAAAACTAGTTATATGCGTGAAAGTTTAAAGATACGAAACTAGATATCCACCCTTAAAGGGTCTAACTTCAGGTCTAATATTTATGAAATATATCGTAAAATTTAAAAATATGAGTAAATTTATAACAGTTTATTTGTCCAATACACAAAATCTACCGAACCAGTTTTCGCAAAACTTGAGATACAGTTATTTCAGTCGCTAAATATTAGTTTTATTAATTTATTTTAACTAATTAATTTATTTTTTAATTTTTATTTGTTATTTTTATTATTTATTTATTTATTCATTTATTTTTTGAAAAAAGTTCCCGTAATCTGCCTCAAAACTTGTGGTTCATTAGGATTTGTATTAAAATGGTTTATAAAAAAACTAATACTGGTTTGGTTTCAAATATACAGGGAGTGCAGTCAAGTGCGTATTAGAGAAACTACACCCTAACTTGGGACGTTTTGCAAAATTTTGTTTTGAGGTGTGGTGTAACTGAAAGTATTCCATTAGTAAGAAATAAATGGTGTTACAGAATAAATGAATTGTCATATTTTGAGGCCCTTTGTGTTAAACTTTGATACATCTCATTTTTGTGCGAGTTTAATTATTTCGAAAATTTCTATAAAATATACGATTTTAAAGGTCGGAAATGACATTAGGTTCTTACACTAACTGAGAAGCATTAGTTTGAATTTTTTTCACGCTTCATCTCGGATATATGTTTGTGCCATATTTGTGCAAATTCATTTCCACTTAAATAATTCAGTTTAACTAATTTCTACACAAATTTGAGAAATTGCAAACTTGGGGACTGTTCTAAGTTGGGGTAATGAAGCACAAAAAGTGTCTACGAGGAATATTACGCAAATAATTGTATAATTGCATTGATAAAAAAAAGTGGTTGAACATTTTTATAAAAAATGATGCTTATTCTTATAACAGTAAATGTGTCATATCGTTAGAGGACAAAATTTGACATTGGTAAAAAATTCGGAATCTATTGATGAACAAAAGACGTTTTGCTTAACTATTACGAATGTCAGTTCTACTAACGAAAATGAGTGTGGATGATAGATGAGAATATAAAATATTGATGAGACTAATTTATTTGTTCTGAGTTCCATGTATTATGAAGGATTGAAAATGAATGTGAAAAGATATGAGAGGAGAAACATAGAGAGCTAAGAATCAGCTGCGTAAGGGATTTTTTGGGCTCACTCTCATCAAATACTTTTATACTTCGATAAAAAATAATAAAATGGGAACGTGAAAATATTGCATTCAAAAAGAATTGGGAACTCTTGGGACACAATCAAGGTTTTCTGAGGCAAGCATGCAATTTGAAATCTGAAAGTTGAAATGAATGTATTATTTCTATGAAATGATATTTGTTCAGTATTCAGTCGAAAATTAAACTTCTTTAAAATGAAAATCGGTGTTCCAGCAGTGGCGGATACAAGGGGAGGGTCATGGGCGTCATGACCCCCCCCCCCCCCCCCCCGAGCCTTTACAACAATATCCATCCACATTGTGTTGAAACACTTTTTGCAGAAAATACGAATGTGTAAACAATTACAGTATCTTTTCAATTCCTTTATTATTTTTGAAAAGTAAATATTTTGAACTACTAGTTCTTCGTTTCGTTGCTTTTGAAATTAATTTTCAACGTTTATTCCCAACTAGGTGCCTTTTTCCTGGCCGATTTGGGGCATTCTATCGACCCCCAAGCAGTTTCAGAAATTTTTCGTACCGAAAACCGTAGGTTCGTTTATGGAGGGGAGGGGGTCATTTTTCAGCATGACACCCCCCCCCCCCACCTTAAAATGGTTTTCTGTATCCGCCCTGTGTCCCAGACTATTATCTATTGCTGCATACATAAAAGTAAAATCGAGATGATAAGTGTCCCAAGTCAGGGAGGAGGATAATTAATTTGAAACAATGAACATTTTTTTGTTTTATTTTTGAAAGTACACAAATCAAAATATCAATACCTGGTTCAAACGGAAAACATATGATCAATATGCTACAAAAGTTAAAAGTTCAAAGATGTTCAAACTATGGGCACTACACTATATATAAAGTCTTGCAATTCCAAAGAAAATTCATTTAAAAAAAACATTAGATTTGAACATAACATAATTCTTTTTTTGAAAATTTTGATCCTTACCTGAAAACTTTTTTTTTTCACAACATTACTCTGCTTCTACTTGCTCACCTTTCGTAGTTTTGAGAATATTTAAACGATTTTCAACTTAGGACCGAGCCCTAGCAGCCAGAATTTACCTTCTCGAAAGTGACGGTTAGGTCATAACAGCCCTTGTGTAGACTTAAGAGCTGTTGTTATGTGTCAAAACCAAGTTGTGGGAGGTTATCTGGAGGTTTGACCCTCGAAACCTTCCTTGCGGCATCTCTGGGGGATTTTTGTTTCGTAGACGCGATTTTCAGTATCCGATGTTAGCGCCACCTACGTCATTTTAACAATATTGTGCAAAAAGGGGGGGGGGGGGAATTGATGGGATAGGGATCGAAATTCAAATAGAATTATTCATTAATCTTAAAAATAGTTTTTCAAAAGAAATTCCCTCTATAAGTCTGTCCTTACAAAACACCCTGTACAACATTCTAAAAAAGCAATGTGCAATCTCTGAGCACGATTCGCATATAAAGTAATCCAAAACGAATATTTGAGACCGTTTTAAAAATATATGAATGCCTAAACATATCAGTCGTTTTAAAGTCACTTAAGTTCCTCCACCCTGTCTTTTCTTTTCCCCTCCCACGCGCAGAAGAAGTTGACACTAAAGACAGCAACGAATGAATAGGCAATAAAGACAAATTAAGTGCTCGTAAAAATGGCGAAGATATTGCTTCCGTCTGCCGGCCGAATTCTTAAACAGTTTCCGCTTTTTCAATAAAAGCTCGAATAATTTGTCGCAGCACGGACGGTTCAGTATTTTGTTTTGAATGAAAGAAATTGAGTCATACGCGAAGGCAAAAAAATGGCTGGAGTTATCTTAAGTAGGTGGAAAATGATCGACCAGTCAATTTTATTTGCAATTCTTGTCAAGATGGCGGCCATTAGTGCTCTGTCAGCAGTGTAGGTGGTTAAAAGGCTTCCAAATACGATGAATCTGTATCACTTCTGCAGTCAGAAATAAAAATAAGTTATGCTTTTTGATGCATTGAAGCATTTTTTGCATGGTTGGGCCACTTCTGATATCTTTCCTCAACTTCAGCATCTTTCTCTTTTTGTTTTCACTATTCTTATGTGGAAGTGATGGGGAGAGAAAGGAAAGGGAAGAAAATAAAACTATTATGTTTGTAATGAATCTCTTTGTAGAAATTTCGCATAAAATAATTTGCATTAGACTATTTACAAGGTGATCCAAAAATCAGAAGACTTTTTAAAAATTTAAACTTATTAAACTTTTTCAATGAAACGATGCTTTTTGCATGAAAATGCTCAGAAACATGCGTAATTTTTGTTTAGAAAGTTTTTTTTTTTTTGCACTAGTAACATTTTTTGATAAAGAGATAGCATAGAAGTTTCAACTGATGAAGAAATATTATTTTTTCCGGATCATTTTCATTAATAAAATTGCTAATATATAACAGCTGTTCCATGAGTTTCTCGTCATTGAAAATTACAGCCCCGTCTAACGAAGGAAAACATATTGCTCAGTGTTAAAAACTTTCAAGAGCTTTGTTTACATTAACTCGTCTAACGACTAATCTGCAGCGAAGCCGCCATAGTACAATCGGGTTAGCATGTTCGATTAGTAAAGGAAAGATTAGTGGTTCAAAACCGTCCGGGAGATTAATGTGTTTTAAATATTTGGGGGGGAAAAAAAGGAAGTCGCGGGCTGGACGACAGAAGCTATGCTTTTATTAAATAAAATTAGCTTATTTTGTTGACGTCGATAATATTGAATTGAAAAATTTAACTGCATTAACTGAAACTTAATTCGATTTGTTATTTCCATATACCGTCAACATTATAAGCTTATGTTTTTCAATAAAAGCATAGTTTCCGTCGGTCAGTCACGTAGCTGCTTTTTTTAATAACAATGTATCGTTATAGAGCGATTTATCGTTGCATCGGTTATTGATGAAGTGTGATTTTACTGTGAAAAAAAATGGCAGAAATAATCAAAGTAATAATAACGAAATCAATTTCGGCCGAGGCAGTGTACAAAATAGACAAAATTGGCTGCAAAACAAACATTAAAAATCCATGCTCGAAATCAATTGAAAAATCTTTTCCCACACATTTCTTTAAAAACCTTGATTCAAGCTAGAGCCGATGAGTGGCATTATCTAAGGTATACAATGTTTGTATACAGAAATATTTAACCAATACCGAAGCCTAGAGCCCATTGCGCCACTCTGTTGAAAGAATCAATATTTCGTTGATCTCGCTTTCACTGAAACCATAAGATTCCCTTTTTTTCGATCCAAGATTAGATAAATCTGCAAACCATATGTTGAAAAAGCTTTCCAGAAGTACTTTCTGTCAGTTTTTCAAATCCAAACTTCGGGGGGGGGGGGGGGAGGATATTACATAAATAAGAGGAAATGCAGGTAGTTTAGTCGAGAAGGTTTCTCGAATCTTAGATTTTTAGCTTTGACAATATCCACGTGCGAAAAAAAAGTCAACGTCCACGCAGCTTTAGTTTTTAGAACTTTTTCCCGTTGATATATCTTCGCCCTCAAAGCTATAGCAGGTGAATGTGCGGCAAAGTTATATGATGAAATATTTACTATGCTTTTAGCGCCACCTATCTAGTAATATTTAACACATATAGTCCACTCCAGTCATGAAAAAAAATACCTCTGAAAAAAAAGAGTATGATAACACAAGCAATTTTAAAAAATGGATAATGATGTTCCAATATTTTGATGTAATTCAATTTTTTTTAAATTAAGTGATAAAATGCTTGTTATTAGCATTTTAAATATTAACTGAGACATCCTTATATTCGGTGCAGTATTTCTTTAATTAATATTAACCTTGTTTATATTTTAGATGCTTTGTACTGTTCCTCAAGTGCATGCTGGGAAAAGTGGATAGGGCAAAGTGAAATAGTTAATTTCATTCACAAAATTAAATCTTTTTATCAAACCACTTACATACTCATTCATCGCTTCCTCCCCCCCCCCCCTGGAAAAATTCTATATTATTGGATTGGATTGGCGTGGCTAAAAAGGAGACTTTTCAGTAGACAAGCTCAAACTCTTAAAGCTTTCTTTCAATCATAGAATATGGGCTCGTGTTCTTATCCATAGATGTTGTCTGCCTAATAAAATCTAGCTGGAAATACAGCACATATTAGATGAGATCCATTAATTTGAATTTATTTCTTCCAGAAAAATTGGTATCTTTTTCATCGTTTCAAACGGTCTCTTACCCATCATTTGGTTTACTGAGAAACGCGGAAGTTGACCCTTTTAATGGATGTGTGTAGAAATTTGTATGTCGAACTTTTAACGTATTTGAGTTCAGTAGAAAAAGGGAGGGCTGGAGGGAGGAGAGTTATTGGAAATTGTATTTAAAAAAATGAACTTGTGTCTCGCATAAAAGTGAGGCTAGTGACTTTAATTTCTTATGTGAAAAGGAAAAAAAAGCAAGAAAGTAAGTACACAAAGCAAGTAATATGTAAAATTACGTATTCAAAATGTTTTACAAACAACTACATTCAAAATCTCTAAATAACAAAAGGTGTCTTTACCGTTCAAAATACTTCTAAGATTTATGTGAAGAAAATATTTTGTTTGGTGAAGGAAAAGCATCTTATTGATGTAAGCCAATGAATTCATTATAAATATTGACCAATCTAAATTCTAATATCTGATGAAAACACATATTTTATTTAATGCGTTTTCTACCGAAAGAAAATTTCTGAAAGGCTCAGAAATCAACAAAATTTAAAATAGTAATCAGAAAGTTTTATGTCTGTGCATAATACGATACAGTGTTCAAAAAGACTGAATGCAATTGAAAACTAGAAACTTCATGCCACATCATCGAGCGGTTTTCTTTTTTAATGAACCAAGCTTGACCACGGAAAAATGGCGCTTGAAATCGAAGTGGAAACGGGCCACTAATAGGTAGGAAACAACACTAGACTTTACTACTTCTGCATTATCGCTGATTTTACCAGTTAGAAAATGAAGCGGTCCGTTTCTGCTTCCAGTTCTCTCCCTTGTCAAGCTCTAATCGCGTCGCATGTGTTGAATGAAATCAAACATCATAAATGAAGATATTTTGTTTTAGACGAAACTGCAGTCTCTGGGTTCTATAACAAGCTGTTTGGTACCTGCTTGTTTTCTTTTATAGAAACATATATTTTTTTTTAATTTAACATAGCTGGCAGCAATCAGAAGAGATAAAGAACAAAATGGAAAATATACAAACACAATACATTGAACAAGGAATACAGTAAAATATTAGCTGTCTATGACGGTCGCACAGGCTCCATTTGAAAAACTCAGTGTAAGTGTGCAGGTGGCGAATGTCCACTTCTCATTGTAGACCTACCTCCATGTGGTGCATTCTGGGCAACGGTTAAACCGACAAAATGGTCTACAACTTTGGCATGCGCTCTAAGCAGTACCCATGTGATCGACAGGGATGCGACGGAGTTAAGCTAAATATGTTACAGTGGAATACAGATGGCATGTCTCAGTCTAAAAGAAGTGAATTATTAGTCAAATATATAATATTAGAATATACAGGGTGTCCTGAAAAAGACTGACTGTTTTCAAAAATTTGTAACAGGAAAACGGTAAATGATAAAAAATAATTCTTGTAGAAAATTCGTGGTGAACCGTAATTCCCCCCCCCCCCCCGAGTTCCAAATTTTAGTTGAAAATTTTTCCAATAGATGGCTCTGCAGACAGTAAGCCCGTAAATTACAAAAAAAGATAGAAAATAACATCATAATTTTTCAAAAACAATGACCAAAAGAACAAAACAATATTTTCAAACAATCTTCGGCTGTAATTGAATGTCGCAATCGGAGGAAAAGACAATGAATTTCAATTCTTCTTTTTTGACTTACAGGTTTGCTAACTGCAGCGCCACCTATTGAAACATTTTTGAACTAAAATTTGGAACTCTGAGGGGGGGGGGATTTAGCGCCCACCACATGAATTTTCTGCAAGAATTTGATTTCCATCATTAACCTTTCTCCTGTTATAAATTTTTTGAAAACAGTCAGTCTTTTTTTAGGACACCCTGTAGGTTTTCTGAGATAAAAATGACAGCTTTCACTAACTTTATTCCAGTGAACATATCTACCAAGTCGTGAGCAGTGCCAAAGCCCGCCGTTTCAACTTCACTTCAGTATTTGTCGACGAGCGAGATGGAGATCTGGAACCCAATGGAAACTTGCTTCCTGAAGGACCTCCCAAAGTGCAGCACGATGGGTACGTCGTGTATCAAACTGCGGTACACTACGACTATCACCTACCAGGAGCTGCTTCGGTACCTTGGAGGTACGCTGTGGGAGGACCAACCACTGGATCCGCCGTGGCAACACAGTCCATCCACAGGAGGAGGAGGTAAGAATTTCCTTGATGCAACTGAACGGGAAATTCTGTCCAGAACTAGATGAGCTCAGGGTAGAGGGGTTCAAAAAAAACTTTTTTTCAGCTAGAGTCCAGGACACCCCTATTTTTTTTTACACTTGCTAAGAGTATTATGCTGTAAAAGTTTTAGCTTTTTACTCAAATTTAAGACGGTGCTCAATGACCCCTCCATTTAACATTAGCCGTATCATAGAAAATGCAACAAATTGAAAAATATTTAATTTCTTCACCTTTTTTTTTTTTTTGTAAATAATTGTTTTATTGCAATGTATATGCATATTTCGAGTCCATAATATAATATGTAGCATTGTTTTTTTCTGTTCGAAGTATTTTTTTAACCACTCTCCCCATACTTATGAAGTTTGGGGGAGAGGGTTGAGCACCCTGTTTCGGTTGAAATAGGAAGCTAAAATTCTTCCAGTATATTACAATCCACAAGTGTAAACATATTGAGGGGTGTCCTGTTATCTAGGAGAAACTTTTTTCTTTTACATGTATTTTTGAAATACCGTAGCCCAGGGGCCAGTGGTGTAACTACGTGTCTCAAGACCCCTCAACGCGGAGTGGGCCGAAGTCAGAAGAGGATGGAAAATTTTTGAGCTTTGTTTTCATTCAATTGTATAAAATTTTGCCGTAAATCAAACTTAGTTTTAAATGCTTGTATTTTTTCTGAGGCCCTTGAGCCCCAGAATCTATTGACCAAGCGTCTCCGATTACGATATTGGGGGCCCGAGCTCAAACCCTTTTTCGGGGCCATCTTGCAGCCCCCCCTTCCATCCCCCCATTTCTGTACAAATATTTACAATTAAATTCATATTGCTCATTATTTTTCTCTTCATTGTGACGAATTCTCAGGATTTTTTAGCTAATCATCCCTTTCTAAACTAAAAGCTCGTTTGTTTCCCTTTTTTTCTCTTATATACATTATAGTTACGCAAATAATATGTGTGTGTTCGTTTAAAAAAGAAACTGCGTCGAAGAATTGTACCACAAATATAGATTAACACGATTTTTAGGTGGGGGCCCAAAATCAGATTTTGAGGGGGGGTAGGGGCGAAAATTTGAAGTTACACTACTTCCAGGAGCGCCCCGATGATGGGATGTGACTGAGGCGTTTCAAAAATTTCCCTTTTCGTCAAATTTTGTCTGACGCTTCTGCAAAATTATCACTATTCGGTAAAGCTTGGAGTTCCATTCCAACAAAATTACTATCAATCGGCAAAATTTGGAGCTCTATTCAGCAAAATTATCACCATTTGGCAAAATTTGGAGCTCTATTCCAGCAATATTATCACCATTCGGCAAAATTTGGTGCTCTATTCAGCAAAATTATCATCAATCGGTAAAATTTGGAGTTCCATTCGGCAAACTTATCATCATTCGGTAAAATTTGGATTTTCATTCAGAAAAATTATCGTCATTCAGATAAATTTGGATTTCCATTCGGCGAATTGAGAATGTCTGCACTCCCAAAAATTCAAGATCGTGGCGCCCCTGGTTGAGTCTAGCTTCCCGTTTACCAACTTTGATTTTTCTAGCATGAGCTAAATCTCTCTTACCCTCTCTCAGTAGAATTATGCTACAAATAATTTTGAGCATGGTCGCTTTCAGAGTTGAACGCACGTTTCTGAAAACGAAATTTGTTTCTTTTATGCGGAAAAAAAAATCTGTTGGTTAATCTCATGAAGATTCCAAAACGTTGGAATATTTATATACATGTTCTAATATAAAGTTCTAATAATATTACTAAGTAGGGGAATGTGGGGGCAAAGTGAACAGGTGAAATATTTACTCTGTATTTAGCGCCACCTATATGGTAATATTTTAACAATGTAGTTGCACATGTAGCCAATTCCAGTCAGAAAAAAAATACCGCCGAAGATAAAGCATAAGGTAATACAGGCAATTTTCAGAAATCGATGCTCTTATTGTAACATTTGTTGCAAGTCAAAAATTATTTTTGATATTGAAAAATTATAAAGATCTTGTTATTAACATTTTAAATAGTAGTTGTGACCTTCTGCGATGCAATATTTATTTGGTTAATATTAAGCTTATTAATATTTTAAATATTTTGCTCAAGTAGTCGAGTACATGCGGGGCGAAATGGATGGGGTGAAGAAATAGCTTATTGCGTTTACTCATTTAATCATTTACTGAAACACTTACGCATTTATTTGCTCATAAATTCATTAACGTTCCTTCATTTAGAACAGGGGTTCCCAACCTGTGCGTCGCGAAATAGTTGAAAAATCGAAATACATAGGCGAAAAATAGCATCATTTTAGAGTAGCATCAATCCTTGAGCACAATGGCAAATCCAGGAGAAGGGCAATGGGGCTACAGCAACCCTACCCCCTCTCATTATAGAGAACCTAACCCCCTGACGTCCTCTAAGATTATCTTAAGCTTTGGTTTAAGGCAGGGCTTCCCAAAATTTATAGCCATCGGACCCCTATCATTAGAGTGTAAGTATAGGTACTTGTAGCTTGTAGTTAATTGAACTTAATTAAATGAAATTAATAGTTACCAATTAGAGGGAAACATCACTACTAAAAAAAAACATTTGCTAAGTTGTTTTCAATGCTTAACTTCATTTTAAAAATTCTGGAGTTTAAGAATAAAATGGATGAGACAGAATTCAATTGGTAACAAAGTAGTTAAAATTCAAAATTGAACATAACGATATAAAAAGTCCTTGAAACTCTCTTCCTCCGAATATCACCAGAGGTCGCGTGAATTGCAATTTTAGCACTACAATTTCCAATGTAGGACCATCGCGAATGTTACACATATTGTAGATTCTTATTGTTAATTCTCTTTCTCCGCTTACATAACGCAGTTTTCTTAATTTAATTACTCATATGCCAGTAATGACACCTCCCCCTTCCTGCCTTCAAGCATAAATCTGGACTCTCTTGCTAAACATACGTTTGAAAAAAAAAAAAATGAGAGAGTCTTCCAAACGCCCTCCACCCAATTTTTTGATTTCACGACGGCCTTGTTAAATGAAAATATATTCATTCACTTCAATGACAGTTGGAAAAAACCAAACCTTGCAAAATTCATGTGTCATAGCAGTGGAGTGCATTCTCTACTGCTAGGACGCATGAATTTTGAAAGTACAGAAATATATGCTCAATATTATCAAGATTTATCTTTTTTTATTTCTACAATTGTTGTTGACTAAAAAAACTATTAAGCTTATATAAAATATCTCAAACACCTTGAGCTATTATGTCAAATATGCGCATTGCGCAATGCCTGCGCCGAAGCAGAAACACACACGCACATATTATATAGGGGAAATATAGGGGTCGCGGGATGTTTAGTTATTGAAAAGGGGGTCGCGAAGTGAAAAAGGTTGGGAACAACTGATTTAGAAGATCAGTAAGAACAACATATTTTATGATGAAACTTTCATTGAAACAATTATTTCATTTAGGGCAGTTAATTTGTACCATGAAAAAAAGGTGGAAATTTTTCAAAAATAAAACATTTTTCTAATGAAATATTTTTTATTCGATTATTAAAGATATTTTTGATCAAATAAATGAGTAAATAAAAGAATGAATGAATGCATGGAAAAGAAATAAAAACGGAATAAATAAATAAAAAAGTTTATTAATGAGTTAAACATTTCTGAAAAAAATAATGTCAAAAATTTCTGTCAAAAATAAATCAGTTAATACAATTCCGAATGGATACGAAAATAAGTGAATGAATGAAGAAATATATGAGAAAATTCTTAAATAAAGGAATGCACATGAAATATAATTAAAAAATGAATACATTAGTGATTTGATAAAAGATTGAATAAGTAAATGAAACAAACTATATTTCACTTTGCCCCAACCACTTTGGCCCGCATGCACTTGACTAACTCTACAAAGCATTTAAAGTACAAATAAGCTAAATATTGAACAAATAAATGCTGCACTAAACATAAGTATGTTTCAAATAGTATTTTAACGTTAATTGCAAAAACTTTATCATTTAAAAATAACAAAATTGATTTTTTACTTCCAACAAAATGTTACAAAATGAATATCAATCTTTGAAAATTACTTGTGTTATCATATTCCTTGGTTTTTAGAGTTTTTTTTTTTTTTTTGACTGAAATAGACTACGTGTGTTACTGTATAGTTAAAATATTACTAGATAGGTGGCGCTAAAAGCAGAGTAAATATTTCACCATTTCACTTTGCGCCGATATTTCACTTAGCCTCCCACATTCCCTCCACATCAATAAACACGCATGCATGCCTCAGCATACGAGTTTGTCATTAAGACAGTATTTTATAGTTCATTAGGTTATACACATTCATATGTATTGTGTGCAGAAAACAGTTTCAGTGCAGAAAACAGTATTTTATAGTTCATTAGGTTATACATATTCATATGTATTGTGTGCAGAAAACAGTTTCAGTCAAAATTCATGATGTGATACCACTGTGAGCCATTATAATGTTTAAAAAAAAAAAATATTGAAGAAATAGAGTGTAGATGAAAGTGCAAATTTAAAATGAACATCAGTACAATAATGTTAGCAATTCTATTGAAAATTGTAAAGAAAAATATTGTGGAAAGCTGAATTGAAAGGGGGGGGGGGGGGCACAGTTATGTAGCGCGTCCTCCGTGGAGATTTAAAGGAACACATAATTGGTTGGATTACTTTGATTCAATTTCGGTAGAGATAAACGTTATTTCGGATAAGAGAATATGCATGCACGCAAATGAGAAACTGAAAAATGTACGTAATTCGAATTATAAGTAGAATGGAGTCGTTTCCAAAATTTTAAAAGTATTTTTTTCTGAAAGAACATGCTTAAAAACATAGGATCTAACTATTTTTTTGAATGATTTGTTTAAGGTGACATCACAAATGATAAAATGCCATTCTGTGTTGCCATTCGCATATCAAAATATTTATTTCGCATCTTTACTCACGTGTATTGGCAACGATATGGTTGGTAGCAAGCATAGAGCGCAATTTTAATAAAAAATATATCATGCGTAAGGGAGGCAAGCACTCAGATTGTAGTCCTCATCAAAATAAACCAGTGAAATTAAGCACCAAAAGAAAAGAAAGAAAGAAGAATTCGCTTCTTGATTATCATAACGTGGAAACGTGGTACAAAGATGCGCCAAAGAGTATCATTTGTGACGTCATCAGGACCACGCCTTGTTTGAAAAATCGGACAATTTAAAAAATTAATTAAAAAATAACTGTTGGGAAAATGAAAGAATTTTCTGGGTCCGTGTTTTTTTTTTTTTTTTTTTCTTTTTTTAACTTATTCTATCAATTTCAGTGACTAAAAGTACTACTTTTGACTGGAGGAAACAACCTCATTTTTTCTCTTAAAGTGTGCAGATGTTGTAGCGCCATCTGTTGTTTTTTGAATATACAAAAAATAGTAGAACCAACTGCTTTTGCCGCTTCTTTAAAAAACAGTGAAGCTGTCATTCAACAATGTTGTATGGAAATGAAGAAAAGAAATTATAATGAAGGAAATTTATTATTAATACTCTACAGTAACACTTACAAATATCTGTTTAGAGCCCAAAATAAAATTTATTTAGTTAAAAAAATAATAACTATTATCATCATGAATAAAAGGAAACTACTTCTTAAAAACAGACGACAAGCAGTTATGTGCGCAATACCGCCCTTAATTTCATTTAGAAACAGATGATTTTTTTTAAAAAACATTTACACCTTTTGTAATTATATACGTTTGACGGATCGTAGAATGCCATATCTGAATGAATGTTAGTGGCGAAATTAAACAGAACTGTAGGGGACATAGCACAGCCTTGATTAATTTTTGGAAAATAGATAAATGACACTTTCACGTTGATGGAAAACGTGGTTGTGAAAAATGAGAAATGGTTGTAGACGTTCCATAGAAATAACAGCCGCTAGGAATATAAAATAAAAGTGTTATAATGGAAACTTGAGTTGATTTTTGTGTATTTGTGTTATATATTATAAAGAAGAAATACTAGCGGCCACATTTTTTGGTGACCCGGACTTTCTTTTTATATGATGTCAAGTTCTGAAAAAAATGAAAACTCGAAGACTGAAAGCCAGTCATATAGCGGTAATTCTTCCGAAGCTATGAAGGTGAGCATAAAAATTCCCCCATTTTGGACTGAAAAACCTGAAATTTGGTTTTTTCAAATAGAAGCGCAGTTCCAAATTAATAATATAACAAATGAAGCAACTAAATTTAATTACATCGTTTCGCAGATAGAGCCGAAATATTTAGAAACTATATGGGACATTATCGCTGATAAATCCGAGAATAAATATTCACTTACAAAAGAACGTTTGTTAAATTTATTCAAAGAAAGCGAAAGCAAACGATTGAAACGTCTTTTTGCTGGCGTGGAAATCGGTGACTTAAAGCCAAGTCATCTGTTGCATAAAATGAAATCTTTGGCGACTAATGACATTTCTCAGACTGTAATGAAAACATTATGGATGGAAAAACTTCCGCATCATATTAAGCATATATTGGCGGTTAGTGATGAAAATATCGATAAATTGGCGATTATGGCTGATAAGATTATTCATCCACAGACTGAATTATACGAAGTCCATTCAAGTGAAAATAAGGACTCTGGCGCGTCGCCAAATACTGTTTCGCTATTATTAGAAAAGGTATCTCTGTTAGAACGGCGGATTGAAGAGTTGCATTTTCATCGCCAAGCAAATGAAAGAAGCCGTAGTACAGAAAGAAATAACCGATCATTTTCAAGAGATAGAAGTAGAAGTCGGAAGCGTTATAACCCAAAAGGAAAATTGTGCTACTATCACTTTACTTTTAAATCAAGATGCTTTCCGGAAAAATGTAAACCACCTTGTAACTGGAAAAACCAGGAAAACTCCCATGCGCACACTGTAAAAACGATTCAGAAGCGTTCCTGGAAAATATTAGGCAGCTGACGTGCCCAATTTCAGCCAGTAACATATCTCGCAAAAACCAGGAATGTTTTCCGCTAAAACTCAGTAACCTTCTTGAAATTATCCTGAGAAATCCAGAAATTTTCCCGTTTAAAGCCAGTCGTGTCTCTAGAACTTTAGTAATCTAAATTAGGGTAAATATAACAGCTATATGAGCAGTATTGCAATCATGGCCTAAGCTAAGCCAGAATTGCAATTCTTGCAAAGCTAAGTAGTCCTAAGACTTTTTCGTCCTCTTTGGGAGCTTAAACACCCTTAGTCGAAACACCTTATAAATACTCTCCGTTAATCTTTAAACTGGGAGCTATAACTATTTTTTTTCAACAGAGAGAAGTCTGCATTCCTGCAACTTGTAGCCATTCAGGAAACTTTTTGACAATGATACTTGATATTTCCAGGAAGTGGATAAAAACCGTTGAAATACCGAAACGTTGCACGGAAATACTCAGTAACGTTTCTGAATTTTTTTACAGTGCAGCAGAATCAGAATTAACGGCCAATTCTGCTGCTGAAGATTTTGGAAACTGCCGTGAATTCACTTATAGACTTTTTGTAAATGATAAAAGGACTGGTTTAAAATTTCTTGTCGACAGTGGAGCGGATGTCAGTCTGATTCCAGCGACGTCTAGTGACAAAGTAAGTAGTGACTTTAAACTTTATGCCGCAAATGGTACTGAAATTCCGTGTTTCGGACACAAAATTTTAACACTAGATTTAGGTCTTCGCCGTGATTTCCAATCTCCGTTCATCATTGCCAAAGTTAGTAAAGGTATTTTAGGTGCAGATTTTTTGAACAGGTTTAATTTATTGATTGATATTAAAAACAAAAAACTAGTTGATGGTGTAACTAAACTAAGCATTATTGGTGAAATTACGTCGTCAGTTGATGAATCAAATGTAAGCACTTTAAACAAAAATAATATTTTTTCTGAAATCTTGGCGCAATTTCCGGAAATTACAAAACCTAATCTACTAACATGTAATACAAAGCACAATGTTGAACACCATATAATTACGAATGGCAGGCCGGTTTATTCAAAAGCAAGACAGCTGGATCCGAAAAGATTGGAAATAGCAAAGCAGGAATTTAACTTTATGCTTGAAAATAATATTATAAGACCTTCAAAATCACCGTGGGCTAGTCCACTTCATTTAGTTACGAAAACGGACGGTACTTTGAGACCATGCGGAGATTATCGCCGCCTAAATGATATCACAGTACCGGATCGTTACCCTTTGCCTAGAATTGAAGATTTTCAGCACATTTTAAAGGACAAAAAGATATTTTCAAAACTTGATTTACTTAAGGCCTATTACCAAATTCCAATTGCAGAAGAAGATAAACAAAAAACAGCAATAATAACACCATTTGGACTTTTTGAATTTAAAGTTTCGGTTTGCGCAATTATCCTTCCACCTTTCAAAGATTTATTAATGAAGTTTTCTTTGGACTAAATTTTACTTTTCCATATTTGGATGACATACTGATAGCGTCTGAGTCTGAAGAGCAGCATAAGAAACATCTTATGGAAGTATTTAAGAGACTTCAAAAATATGGTTTACGCATAAATCTATCCAAATCGGTTATGGGAGTCGACAAACTTGAATTTTTGGGATACTTGATAACACCAAGTGGTTCAAAACCTCTTCCGGAAAAAGTGCAAGTCATCACAAATTATAAACTTCCTGAAACTATTCACGAACTTCGTCAATTTTTGGGAATGATTGACTTCTATAGAATATATTTAAAAGATGCAGCTAAAACTCAAGTTCCATTAAATGAATATTTGAAAGGCTCTACGAAGAAGGATCGAAGGAAAATTGAATGGACAGAGGAAGCAAAGAAGTCTTTTGAAAAATGTAAGCAAGATTTAGCCAATGCTGCCTTACTATCCTATCCCAATCCCGATCTACCATTAGCTGTACATGCAGATGCCTCTGATTTTGCAGTTGGGTCTGTTTTGCAGCAGTACTTAGACGGAAATTGGAAACCAATAGCCTTTTACTCCAAAAAATTAAACGAAGCGCAAAAAGTTTACAGTACTTATGATAGGGAACTCTTAAGCGTATACCTTTCTATCAAGCAATTTAAATACATGTTAGAAGGTAGAGTGTTTACGATATATACGGACCACAAGCCTTTAACATTTGCTTTCAAACAAAGCAATAACAAAGCCTCTCCCAGACAACTAAGACACTTGCAGTACATCTCACAATTCTCTACAGATATACAACATATACATAGTCAAGACAACGTGGTAGCAGACAGGCTATCTAGAATTGAGAGCATCGATTCCACTGTACTTGATTTCGACCAAATAGCAGATGCCCAAATCAATGATGAAGAACTGCAACATTTGAAGTTACACTCTAAATCACTGCATTTTAAACAACATCAATTGCCATCAGGGAAGTTTTTGTATTGCGATACTTCTACATCTGATATCAGACCATTCATACCTAAAATCTTCCGGATAAAAATTTTCAACATAATTCATGGCTTAACGCACCCTGGAATTCGCAGCACTGTAAAGGAAATTACTAAAAGGTTCGTTTGGCTAGGTATAAATAAAGATATCAAACAATGGGCTCAAAATTGCATTGAGTGCCAGAAAAATAAAGTAATTAAACATATCAAAACAGAATATTCAAAATTTCAAGCACCAGACGAAAGATTTAGCGTCGTTCACATAGACTTAATTGGACCTTATTCACCTTCCAACGGATACACATACTGTTTAACATGCATTGATAGGTTTACCTCTTGGATGGAAGTTGTCCCTTTATCATCTATCACAGCAGAAAGTATAGCAAGAGCTTTCTATGAGAATTGGATTACCCGTTTTGGTGTACCTTCCCGCGTTACTACGGACAAAGGTCGGCAATTTACTTCAGAATTACTTAAAAATTTGGCTTCACTATGTGGTGTGAAATTAAAATGTACAACTCCATACCATCCGCAAAGCAACGGAAAAATTGAACGCTTACACCGCACTTTAAAAACGGCTATTAGATGTCATAACTCTCTTCGTTGGACAGAAACCATACCAACAGTTTTTATGGGTTTGCGAGCTGCTCTACATGAGGACTGTCAATTTACTATAGCTGAAATGGTCTATGGCAAAACAATCAAATTACCTGGAGAATTTTTTGAAGACTCAAACTTACCAATACCTAATGATGATGATTTTGTAAGTAATCTCCGTAACCAGATGTCTCTCCTAAAGCCTTACGAATCCAAATCCAAATGCAAACAGAAAATATTCATCCCCAAAGATTTGTACACATGCTCGTACGTGTTTCTGCGGGTAGACAGAGTTAAAAAACCATTGTAGCCCCCATATGAAGGACCCTTTTTGGTACTGCAAAGAACACCAAAATATTTTCTTCTATCAATTAAAAACAACCAAGTCAATATCTCCGTTGATAGATTAAAACCAGCGTATGTGTTACAACCTGATGAAATTCTAACACCAACTTCAGAAAATAATCATGCATCTGTGCCAACGGAACCAACATTTGTGCCAAATAAGCCCATATCTATGCCAACTAAGTCTACATCTGTACCAACTCAGCAAACATCTGTGACAAACCAGCAACTACAGCCTAAAAATACAACACGCTGTGGAAGAGAAGTGAAACTTCCTGTTCGTTTCAAGGACAATGTCAAGTTTTCTTGAAATTCACTTTCATGTTTACTCAAAAATTTTATGTTAGTGTGTTTATTTTGTGTACATAGTTTGAATTTGTATATATTGTATCACTGTTATTTGCATATATATATACAGGGTGAGTTCGATCGAATCTGCCATGCGAAAGGGGGTGATAGATGAGCCCAAGCGGAGCATAGAACCACCCATTATCGTGTCCAATCCTTAACCGTAACCGAGTTATGGTAAATTTAAGGAAAATAAGTAAAAAAACAAAATTCTGTGAAAACGACCGATTTCTGAAATTCCTGTAAGACCTATAAGGAAAATAAATACATATTTGGAAAGAGCAGACAAAATCCTACAAAATGATACCTTTCGCCTTAAGATAGTCGCATTTTATCGAGAGCTACAAGCTTTGAAACATTGGATACACTCAGAATTAAAATGGTGCCAACATTTTTAATCGACATTTCCAAAAACAACCGTAAGAGCTGCAATCAAGCAAATCTACCAAAAACTGGCATATTCCATTAGCTTTCAGATGATACAACAACGAATCATATTGGGCTTCAAGTTCAGCTGAAATTCAGGCTTTTGTTTGAAACAGTGTAAAAATCTGCATTCGTTAAAAAAGGAAAACCAGCGAAGAGTCACACTTTTCTGTTTTGAATTTTCTGTTTCACGATAGCATATTGCTTTCTTTGTTTAAGAAAATGATATTTTTATATAAAAATAATAGTTTTAACCATTTAATAAAGAGAAAAAACACATGAGATAACGATTCGTAGAAATAAAAGAAGCATTACTTTCCCGTGCTTTTCACAAAGGGAAAATCAAGAACGAAAAATGTTACACCAACTTCAATTAGTACATTTAATAAACCTTCAAAATTTATAATAGCTGCTGAAATTGGTCGCCGCCACACCTGATACACGCTCTTGCCCTTTTGCGAACGGAAACAACCGTTGCTCTTAGAGAAATTTCATTCCTTAGTGTTTCCCTACTGCTTCAGCAAGCCGGTCGCTCAATTCTTGCAAACTTGCTACTTCTGTTTTGTAAACTTCTTGTTTTAAGAATCCCCAAACAAAGAAGTGCACTGGCGTCAGGTCTGGGGATCTAGGGGGCCAAGGGATGGGGCCCATACGACCAATCCATTGGGGATACTGTTCAGTTAGAAATTCCCGAATGGCATTTGAAGAATGTGCAGGGGCTCCATCGTGTTGGAAAATGATTTCCGCCCTCTCCTGAACAGGAATAGTATCAAGAAGGTCAGGCAAATGATGTTCAATAAATTCTAAATATGAGCTTCCTGCATTATAAGACCTTAAAACGTATACAGACCCATCAAATGATTTCCGATTACGATTTATGATTGAAAAATATCGTCTGAAAATAAAAAGCATTTGTTTAACAAAACAATTGATAATAAAAACTAAACAGAATTATTCATTTGTCATAATATTTTATGTATCGTTTGCTTCTTTTTAATCTTCTGATATTTTGTAAATGTGTTTTGGAAAATGCTAGAATTATGATTGTTTTTACAGTAAGTCAGTAGAGTGTGTTTTTAATTTTTGAAAGTTTTCGTTAAAGTTTCTAAAGATAAGTTGCTATATTCTTTTCTCGATTTTTGGGTATGTCTCGATTTTCTAACGAAGAGTATGCTGATATGCATTTCGTGTACGGATTTTGTGATGGTAATGCTCGCAGAGCGGAGAAAGAATACCGTCTCCGTTACCCAAATCGTTCTAAACCAAGGCCGACTAGAGGGGGAGGCCGGGTAAGCTTCGAGTGAGTCACACAAGTCGTCTTACCTCAATGCCGCATTGAACGGCGACACGGAATAAAACCAATACGTTTGTCTTGGTTGACAATGAGAAACACATTGCAATTTTACATTTAAAAAATACACTTAGTAGTTTGTTAAAAGAAAATCTTAATGTATAAAATACTTAATTTTAACAAGTAAAATATTTGTGCTAAAAGTGAACTAAATACTGTCTTGTTAAGAAAATGAACAACTTGCTGCTTTTATAAGCAATGTTTAAACCAATGATGCTTTATTCCCTTAATATTACAATTATACTTTATACTTAACGAGAAGCTTTCTTTTTCCTAATTTACATATTCTGTTTAAATCGAACAAATGTGACACTTCGTTTAAAAATTTGAGTTCTTAGGTATTTTACTGAACTGAAAAGTGCTTGGAAATATCTTTTAATAGTAATTAGAATCTGAAAAAAAGCGCGTTTTCAGGTTGCAAATTTTCTACATAATAATTCATCTAATTTATACATTTGAAATCTTATATTGGTGAAAATTAAAAGAATATTCACAACTATAATGTAAAAGGTCAATTTAAACAAAATTTTCATCAAAAATTAAAATTTGTATCTGCACAATCATCAAATGATATATATTTTTTTAACTTCATGAGTATCTGCACAATCATCAAATGATAATATATTTTTTTTAATTTCATTAATAAATTTTTTTGACCTAATATTTGAAAAACATAAAAAATAGACTTCGTAATAATTTAAAATGAAAAAGAAACAGATTATAAGATTAAATAAGCTTTTAAATTAATGCTAAAAATTAAAACAAATGAAAGACTAACCTCTTTTTATGTCTTGTGCGTAGAACTATGTTTTTTCAGATGTTGTTTTTGGGAAAATTTCTTTTCACACACGTTGCAAGTAAAAGGTTTCTCACCGGTGTGTACCTGATAATGTCTCTTCAGTTTATCTTTATCTGCGAATGCTTTCGAGCAAATGTCACAAACATGGGCTTTTACACCACTATGGATTAAAGCATGTTTTTTAAGGTACTGTTTTTGGGCAAAACTCTTTTGACAAACATTGCAAATATGCGGCTTTAAAACAATTGGTGCCGCTGCAAGCTTGTCCAAACACTGTTTTTCAGAATAAGACGTTTGACTATCATTTTGTGACTTTGTATCTTTACACAGTTTGCTTGAGTGTTCTGGTTCTTTCCTAATAGACTTGGTATCACAAAGTACTACAGTAGTATTTATTTTTTCTTTTATATCACTTTTGAATTTTTTCAGCTTCCTGCGATCAGTAAATATTTGCTGTTGACGATCTTTCAGAACTTTTGTGTAGTTATTTAAACAGATATTACTAAATGTTTTGATTAATTTTTCAGTGTAAAATAAAAGAGATTTTTTACAGTCGTCACATTCTTTTGGATTATCTTTGAAAAAATTGCCTTGAATGTAATTCATTGAAATGTGCACTATTATTGAATGTTGTTTGGTATTTGAATTCATAAAAGTAATTTCATATTTTTCTGAAATGAGAGCTTGAAATAGTAAAAAACATGATGACAGCATTTCTATTACCTTTTCTGATGGAAGTTTAATCCTCCTCGGTTGATGTAAGTAAAATAATTGACAGAAAGTAAGTTACTATTGGTTTCCATATTATCTTCAAGTGATACATTCTTGGATGACTGGAAATAAATCTTGCATTGAGGACACTCTACGTTTAACTTGTGAACACAATATCCACCGATAAAAGTTAAAATTTCAATATCATCCGCTGTTACTTGTGTGTGGTCAAAATTTTCAAAGATATCACTATAAAGTAAATCACACCTTTCTTCAATTGATTCACTTTGTTCATTTCCACATATTTCAAGTACTAAATTCTTGATTGGGATGTTTCCAAATTTGTTTGAATGTAGTTGTAAAATACTTTTTAAGCGTAATTTCCTCTCCGACTCAAGTAACTGCTGGACCGATACATGATAATTTCCTCCTGACATCTGCCTATACTGAGAAAATTTTGACTCTAAATTGTCGGACTGAAACTTGGAGGTTAACACATATTTTGCTTCATTGTTTAGCAAATGTTTTATTACTAAAACGATGGTCGCTGTTGTATGATGAAGAGCAAAAAATGTTTCATTGCTCAATCCTCCACAACGAGGGGGATGATTTAATGCTTTCCAGTTTTCCAGCCATTCAGCCATGTTGAATAAAAAAATTAATCTTTCATCATCTTCAGATCTGAAGGGAGCACTGTTCGGATTTCTAGTGAATATACCTTTCTTGGCATGGCTTATGTTCATGATGTCCCACCACTGTTTAATTAGTTTCAGAAATTTGATAGTGTCCTTACAGTCAATTTGTAACTCATTCGCTCTCATTTCTAAAGCAGCGCAATTCGTTTCGTCAAAGATTTTTACAGCTAAATTAACATTTTGACGTTCCAAAGTAGATGGATATAAAGACTTAAAATTTAAATGATGGGCATATTTAATGATTGAATTTTTTTCTAGGTTAAAGAGTTTTCTTAGATGTGAAAATTTCGGAGAAATGCAAGCATTAGTTTTATCTTGAAAATCTGGACAAATAAAGGTTTTTTCAGAATCAAGTTGATTAAGCCAGTTGTTTCGAATAGATTTTAAAAGGTGAACGGTGTCGAACAACAAGTACAGATCTTTGGATTCATTTGCAGGATTTTTAACACAATTCGCTATTGTTCCATTTCCCAACTTTTCAAACATATTTCTATTTACTCTGTTGTTATCAGAAATTAAACAAATGACTGTAAAGCCTGCTTCTTCAAGAAGCTTTAGAGCTTGTACTGTTAAGCTATACAAATCATCAGCTGTTAAGCTACATACAGGCACAAGTCCTATAACTTCTTTATAAGACGAATACAGAGAGGAAATCATAAACGCTTGGACTGAAGTTGCTTCAGAATTAGGATTATTTTCAGCAAATCCTGAAATGCAGTGTCCCTTATAAGTTACATTTTTTTTTACATGTATTTCATCGATTATTAAATTCACTGTTCTGTCATTTTCATCCAATTTTAAGAATTTTCCTTTAATATATTCAATATTTGTTTCAAGGCTAGTGGAGTGATTTAATTTGATAAGATTTAATATTTTTTTAAAGTAATCTATGGAGGGAATAGTTAAAAGCTGACTTTCATAAAGCACCATGTAGAAATTGCTGATTTAATGTATAGAGAGAATGCAAATGTAATAATATTGGTGCTGTACCTTCTAGACATTCTCTGTTTTTCACATAACTGTAGTTGCTCAAGCAAAAATAATTTTTTGTTATAAGAATTTAATTCAGATGCATCTGCATCACAATATGCTCTCCAGTGTTTAACAGCTAATTCATAATCGGAATTGCTCTCAGTGAGCGGGGTAAATGATGCGACCCCAGAACTTATTATATTTTCAAGTTGGCTCCATCTGCTCAAAAGGTTACCATCCAAAATGTGACTAAAACATTGGGTGGGAAGTTCACTATCACCATGAAATACTGCTACAGTCATGTCGTTCTTTATTTAAATGCTTTTCAATATTTTAGGGGCAGGTTGAAAATCTAAAATCAAAATAAATATAGTACCTGACGCTTTTACAATGGTTATGTTTCCCTCCTCAGCATAAATGAGCTTATCCTTCACAGAACTTGAAAATGCATCAAAATTTTCGATTTTATCCATTTCATGGTATTCAGCCAATGCTGCATCATCCAAACATTTTAACTTTTGCTCCCTTGACTGCCAGCTCTTTTGATAAGTTTCGGTGAGATAGAAGGGACATCCCGGGAAAATGGAGGGATATGCATTGTCAATAAGTTTAGGATATTTCCTTGGGACTTTCAACGTAGTTCCATCCTTTAGTGGAAATTCATCTTCTCGAACAATCTGCTCTTCCGGAAAATGCTTCGCGCAAACAACAGTTCGAGAATTAACTATCAAATCTTTCCTCGGGATTTTTTTCAACCAACGGTTGCGTTGTTCTGCTTGCTTCGGAAATTTAAATACCGAAACATACGACGTACTTCCATCGTAGTTTGATCTACAACCGGTAACACAACACCTATCAGGCATGTTTGAGTTTTCAAATACAAATTTTAAGCATAGTAGGTACTAAAAAACACGAGTAAATAGCAAGAGAATTCAAACTAGGCTCCGCAAAACATAAATGCTCTCTCCACTTTCACGCAATGAATGATGGGAATGCAGACAAAGGTTGGGGGAAATTTAGAGAATGGGTGGTAGACGATTCAGACGGCATTCCCCTGCGCGATGTTTTCACTGCCTGTTTCTTACATGGCCTCCTCCTCTAGTCGGCCTTGTCTAAACCTAATAGAGCTGTGTTTGCCTCTATACATCGAAAGCTCAGGGAGACAGGTTCATTTGGTACGTTGTTCGAGAGGGGCCAGGATCACCGTTCTGCCGATGTTTAGGAGTATGTGCTGGACCGAGTAGTGGAAAACCCAAAGTGTGAGTTCACGCTCGATTGCTATAGAAGGTGGACTATCACAACGTAAAGTGATGAAAACATTGCACCAAAACAAGTATCACCCGTATCATTTTACTCTAGTACAAGAACTGCGCAATTCAGATTTAGAAAAGCGGATAACATTTTGCAGATGGCTACTAGCCCGAGACACTGAAGATCACCATTTTCTAAGAAAGATATTGTGGACAGATGAGTCGTTGTTCACTAGAGGGGGCATCATAAATTTGCATAACTGGCATCATTATGCTGAACATAATCCTTTCTTAACCCGAAACTCATCATTCCAAACTCGATTCATCATAAATGTTTGGCTTGGCGTAATAGGAGATCATTTAATTGGTCCGTATGTGTTTCGAGGTAACCTAAAAGGAAGCTCATATTTAGAATTATTGAACATCATTTGCCTGACCTTCTTGATGCTATTCCTGTTCAGGAGAGGGCAGAAATCATTTTCCAACACGATGGAGCCCCTGCACATTCTTCAAATGCCGTTCGGGAATTTCTAACTGAACAGTATCCCCAATGGATTGGTCGTACGGGCCCCATCCCTTGGCCCCCTAGATCCCCAGACCTGACGCCAGTGGACTTCTTTGTTTGGGGATTCTTAAAACAAGAAGCTTACAAAACAGAAGTAGCAAGTTTTCAAGAATTGAGTGACCGGCTTGATGAAGCAGTAGGGAAACTAAGGAATGAAATTTCTCTAAGAGCAACGGTTGTTTCCGTTCGCAAAAGGGCAAGAGCGTGTATCAGGTGTGGCGGCGACCAATTTCAGCAGCTATTGTAAATTTTGAAGGTTTATTAAATGTACTAATCGATGTTGGTGTAACATTTTTTGTTATTGATTTTCCCTTTGTGAAAAGCACGGGAAAGTAATGCTTCTTTTACTTCTACGAATCGTTATCTCATGTGTTTTTTCTCTAAATTAAATGTTAAAACTATTATTTTTATAGAAAAATATGATTTTCTTAAACAAACAAAGCAATATGCTATCGTGAAACAAAAAATTCAAAACAGAAAAGTGCGACTCTTTGCTGGTTTTCCTTTTTTAACGAATGCAGATTTTTACACTGTTTCAAACAAAAGCCTGAATTTCAGCTGAACTTGAAGCCCAATATGATTTGTTGTTCCAGCATCTGAAAACTAATAAAATGGGCCAGTTTTTGGTAGATTTGCCCGATTACGGTTGTTCTTGAAAATGTCGATTAAAAACGTTGGCACCATTTTAATTCTGAGTGTGTCCATCGTTTCAAAGCTCGTAGCTCTCGGTAAAATGCGACTATCTTAATGCGAAAGGTATCATTTTGTAGGATTTAGTCTGCTCTTTCCAAATATGTACTTATTTTCCTTGTAGGTCCTACAGGAGTTTCAGAAATCGCTCGTTTTCTCAGAATTTTTTTTTTTTACTCATTTTCCTTAAATTTACCAAAACTCGGTTACGGTTAAGGATTGGACACGATAATGGGTGGTTCGATGCTCCGCTTGGGCTCTTCTATCACCCCCTTTCGTATGGCAGATTCGATCGAGCTCACCCTGTATATATTTGAATTTTTCTCCCATGTTTTCAGAGAAACGTAATCTGTTACTGGTAGGGGAGTGAAGTAGGGGACATAGCACAGCCTTGATTAATTTTTGGAAAATAGATAAATGACACTTTCACGTTGATGGAAAACGTGGTTGTGAAAAATGAGAAATGGTTGTAGACGTTCCATAGAAATAACAGACGCTAGGAATATAAAATAAAAGTGTTATAATGGAAACTTGAGTTGATCTTTGGGTATTTGTGTTATCTATATATATAAAAATGGATGTATGTTTGTGTGTGTGTGGGTATGTGTGTATGTTCCTTATACAAATCCACAGTTTTAGTCGGATTTCTTCCAAATTTGGCGCAAAGGTAAATTGTTGCTCAGGAATTCATATAGGCAGGTTTTTGGAATTTTAAAAAGACCCAAAGAGGTCTAATTTCTTATTTTGGGTAATAAAATTGCACTTTTCTGCACGAACGAATTTTTGTATAGTTATAAATTTAATCTAAATGAAAAGCCCGTAAAAAACTGCCCTAGATGAAGTTTCTTCAAAGATTAACTTTAATCGTTAAATTTGTGAACCTTGGTTCAAAGTAATTGAAAACGGTTATGAACATATAACCACCAGGAGCTATTTTAAATGCAATCAATACAAAATGTATCCTGACCGATGGCCGTCAATGCATTTTAGCAATAATCGTTAAAGCATGTTTGGCGAGAAGGCCGTAGATATAAGAAATGATGCTGGCCATCGTTTCTTAAACTGCGATCTTTGAAGTCCCAGGGGGACATTGGTGCTAGTTAATTTGAATGCTACCGTTGGATTACAATTTTTAAATATTGTAAGGTTGCGTTTGCTTTTTGATCAGTGTTTTTCCCGTTAATAGCAGAGAAAATACAAACATGAGTAAGGTAATAATATTGCATTCCATATTGACGTACAATCTTCGACTGTTTCAGCATTAAACTACTTTTATTAAAACCACATCTATTTCTTTCTTGCAACAAAAATTTAATTTAACTAGTCGACCCGTGCGGAACTCCGCACTGAGCTTCGAATCGTTTCATAAGGCATTTCGATCTTTAAAAATTTCAAAGAAAGAACATTATGAAGAACTGAAAACAAGTAAGCGCAGAAGAGAAGGCATGTTATTTAAAGACATCAGTAACAAAACCTCGTTAAATAAAACGTTGTGATAATTTGATCATCGCTCACCTTTTGGTCGTACATATTTTCAATGCAAACATAAATATCATCAAAAGTGTGGCTGAGTAGTGACTCGTGAAAAAGCAATAATTGTGCATGTGAAAAAACAGAAATGTGGCAAATACAGTCCTGCCCATGTGAGCATCTGACAGGAAAAAAAGAAACATTAAAGAGATATTTATTGGCACGGATTCGAATTGGCGCCATTCTAATTAACAGCCCGACACCCCAACAAACCTAGCAATTGCGCCTTCCTTTTCGAAAGCTATTTACTGAAGGAATGCGTAGTAAAAACAGGAAAAAAGCTTTTTGCAAAATAATAATAATAATAATAATAATAATAATAATAATAATAATAATAATATCATGCTTCTATATTTTGTCAACCAGCATGATACGATTTAAAATTATTCGTAAAGCATGGAATTTGATTAAAGAATGACGAATATCTCACGTAACGATAGAAATAAACATTCTGGAGAAGCAATAAATTAGATCGAAAATAAGTGTTTTTATCTTTGAATATTGAACTATTTCACATAAAAGGTTGCTTTAACCGTTACTGCTTAAATGTACGCACATGTTTCTCTTTTAATCGAACACTTAAAATTCAAAACCAAAACCAGTTGAACTGAGTCCGTTTCTTAAGTGTAATTTTTCGAACGTAGACAAAATATATTTTTGGGTGAAACTCGGAGTTTTAATTTGGCGTAGAATTTTTTTCATTTGTATAAAAGGTCGAACACTGCTATTAGGAAAATCTACATTTCAGCGTACAAAGAAAATGTTTTTCTGCGCAAAAAGGATTCCCTTGAGGTAAATTTAATAGTTTTTTATGCTTACATTATGTTTAGTGTTCTGGACGGAGTCAAAGCTTAAAAAAAGCAAGAACACCCTTCGATTAACAGTCAACTTATCCGAATGATAACTGTAGCCTGCATAAAGGAATCGAAACACCAAGTAACATTCCCACTGCATTTGTTTTATTACGTGTGCATGTTATGAGTACATGTAATGCGTAATACTAATATAAATTTGATATTATGTCGGACAGCCCAAGCTTGCCAGAAGTTCAGATAGTTTATAGCCGAACGCTCTACCGAAAAAAAAACTTATCAATTTAACCGAACAACTAAGTGCAGTGCTTTTAAGCTTTATTAAAATATAAAAACGCACACACAGGTTTTTTTTTTTTTTTTTTTTTTTTTTGCCCAAAGCGACGTAAAAAATTGGAAAACTGCATTAGAACTTTACTTTAAAAAAATGCATAAGAACTACAGGCTGCATCAAGGTTTTGAAACAGCAAGGGGCGTTTTCGAAAACTTGATTTTTTCGACCGTAAGTCTATTTTTTGTCGTTAGCCAGCCTGATAAATTTTAAAATGAGAGGGGAATAATATATAAGGTAAGATATTGAAAAGAAATGTTTTTAGTTTTGAAAATTTTTACAATTTGTTACCGCAGGCTGCTTGAACCGTTATTACTTAGATGGCAGCACGTGTTCATCATTTAACAGCACGATTAAAATACAAAATAAATTGAACTATTCTCTTTTTTAAGAGTAGCTTTTCGAATGTAGTAAAAATGTGATAAGCTTTTTTTTTTTTTGCAAAATAAAAGAAAAAATAGGTATTTTACCCATCAAATTGAGGTAGTAATTTTTTTATTTGTACAAAGAGTCTAAAACTCATTAGAAGAATATATATTTCAATATAAGATTTATTATTTTTTTCTGAACAAAAAACAACTCTATTGTAGTCTGAAATCTTAAACCTGTTACTTATATTTTTACTTACATTATGCTTTAATTTTCTTACCAGAGCCAAAGCTTAAAAAAAAAAAATTACAATTCAGAAGTACTTTAACACAAAACCACATCAATTTTTCATAACAGCAAAGCGCGTTTCCTACTCATTTATTCTATTCCCTCATATTTGTTATTCATTTAATTAAGTATTCATGTAATGCACGATATTTCTCTAATTTTTTGATTCAGATTGTCCAGACGTGGGCCCGAACACGCATTCTCCTGGCTACGAGGAGAACGCTCTGCCGATCAAGCTACTCAGCTCTGTCGGTCATAGTGCAAGTTAAAGTTATAAGTTTAACCGAAAATCTCATTCTGGTTCTTTAAAACAGGTTTTTCGGCTCAAAAAACAATTTTTAGACCGTGGGTCTATTTTTCGTCAGTAGCCATCACCATTAGCTTTAAAATAAAGTGTAAATCAAAGAAATCGATCAAGAATTGAGGAAAATCTGGCGTAGAAACCAAAAACAGGCTACAGAAGTAATATATAAGGATGTTCTATGATCCTTATGAAACCTATTTGCAATATATAAATTTTCTTTATACTATTCCTTGATTTACGTCGAATCTTTGGGTAATTCGGTTTAACTATAACCGGTAGCCTAATTCGGTTTAATTGATACCGCTCCAGCCTGTCAAAGAGCAGGGGTAAAGGTACTATTAAAGAAACTGAATTGCAAAATAATCATAGTAATGCACAATAGGGCATTCGGATTTTATCTATTAAATGGGAGGGATGTGGTCAAGGCTTTCCTTACATGTATCTATACATATAAAAATGGATATATGTTTGTGCGTGTGTGTGTGTGTGTGTGTATGTTCCTTATACAAATACACAGTTTTAATCAAATGTCTTACAAATTTGGCACAGAGGTAAATTTTTGCTCAAGAATTCATATAGGCTGGCTTTTAGAATTTAAAAATGATCCAAAGAGGTTAAAGTTTATCTTTTTAATCATAAAAGGGCTTTTTTCGACGTAACGAATTTTCATATTGTTATGAGTTTGGTCTGAATGAAAAGCCTGTAAAAGATGCTCTAAATGAAGTCTCTTCAAAGATTAACTGTAATCGTTAAGTTTGTGAACCTTGGTTCAAAGCAAATGAAAATGCTCAGCAACATATAACCACCAGGAGATATTTCAAATGCAATCAAAACAAAAAGTACACTTAACAGGGGTCGTTAAGTCGAATAGCAACAAGCGGGAAGCATGTTTGGCAAGAAAGCCGAACGGAAAAGAAATACTGCGGTAAAGCGTTTTTTGAGCAGCATCCATCCTGCAAAGCAGGAGTGCACTATGGTCTTCGACGGTTCTACTTGCTGTGGTAATTCCATAGCAGTAATGGTAAAACGAAATTATAGATCATTATTTTCCAGATAAACAGCCCAGAAAATACCAAAATTATTTCGGTATGAATAATTCATTCATTATCCATGTACAAGCTTGAACGATTTAATGTTGGATGGTCCTTAAAACCAATATGCATATGTTCTTGATATTATTCCGTGATTTTCGTCTGATTTTTACATAATTCGGTGAGCTCATGGTGTATTTCATGTATTTATGATTTAGCTCTGGCTAATGGGCGGTAATTTACTGATTATAAGTTTAATCGCTGAACTCGAACAAAGAACAGGAGTAAAAATACTAATTTCTCAAATAAATTGCAAAATAATCATATTTGTGCGTTACTACGCACAAATCGCGTATCTGGAATTTGTTTTTCAAGGGGGAGGGGGGATAGTCATGATGTTTCTTACATGCACATAAACTATCATACTAGGATTGCCAATGTATGCTAAAATTGATGGTTGTGCACCTTTTTTATCCGCAAAACCACACGGAAATATAATTCGGCGGAACTCATACAGTTTGATAGGGTTGGAGTTTTAAGTTTGGGAAAAATGCAAATAAATATTAATTTAAATTTAATCAGTTTTAAACTGCAAAAAATTGCTACGTGTTTGAAATAAACAAATTCCTTCATTTGAAATTTTATATTTCCTTAACGCTCGAGTAATAATACACCTGATGAAGCATCTTCACCAACTAGCAATAATTTTAAATCTGTTAGCGGTTATGATGCAACATTTAACACAGAGATTACTATTGAAAAAGGCATGATGAAATATTGCGCCACAATATGAAGTTTTTTCTGCATCGTGAAATAAGCTGAACAAAGCTACATTCCCAACTACAAAACTCAGTTCAATAACTGCTGTTGTAAACAATCGAAAAATTTTCGAAGTTTGTAGCTACCACTAAGCATTTTAAGCGTCACTGAAGAAGTGCTGTGAGATATGAATGGAAAGTTATCACTATCAATAGCTTAAATTCTCTTTAACAGTATAGGGATAAGGTGAAACACTTTGTATCTCACGTGTAACCATTATGGACCTTTTTAAACTTCAAGAAATTGCAATCTTCAGTGAGACTTCCGTTTTCTATCATTAACAAGTAACAAGAGCAGTCGATTAAGTGCTGTAAATGCTTTTGAGATGTAGCTATTTTGGATATTGATAGCTTTATGTTACTTGCTCGGTTGGCTTCACTCACAAATGCAATACTTCTTGCTGCTGGGATGGGGACTAAGAACAATTTTTAGGAGAAAGTTTTGAGTTAAATTTATGGATCAGAAAAATTTGAATCATTAAGTTTTAATTTTTTAGACTACGTTTCAAAACGGGAAATACATTTCGTTTGCTTTTAAACTGTGAATAAGGGAAACAAAATATGCAACAAGAATCTGTAAAACATAAACAAAAGATTTGTCCATGTTTACTACAAACAAGACGTTTTTTTTTATTTCATGGTCTGCAAATAATTATTTAAAAAAATCTAGCACGGATAGTGACCAAAATGCGTACGCCTACTTCTTTCTCTATAACGCAGTTTAATTAACGGTTTTAAAATAATTCGTCCAAATAATTCACGTCCACCTACTTCCATTTTTATTGGTTTACATAACTTAAAATAATAACTGCAATGTAGTCAGTGGACTCATTCCCACCTATCACGACCACTGTCTCTCTATAAATTAAAATCTTGGTGTTCTCTAAGGAATACTCTGTCTAAAGCAGCAAAAACTTAAAAACGTGCTCTCTCTACCTGCATCAGTGTGAGATATCATGTATAACATTTACGGCAAGTATTAGGTTTTAAAAATTTGAACTAGAACTTAAATCTTGACAAATTTCAAATCGTACAATACATTAATATTACTGTCTAACTATCATTTTTACCTTCGAAAATAGAAATTTGACGTCAATATAAAAAAATAAAATGTATCTGACGTGCGTCTTTTTAGGCAAGTTACACTTATCCAATTTTACTCTATGGCATGGCACTAAATCACCATGGAAAGAGCGAGCATAGACATTTTGTAAAGTTTTTTTATTGTAAGCAAACTTTTTCTGCGAAATGTGCTTGCCTGAAAACATACAAAATAACCTATCACTTGAGACCTTCATTCGAAAAACACCGCCAAAAAATCCGTAAAACGGAGTGTTATCGTCTATTAACAACACAGACTGAATTCTTTATTTTCTGTACGGTGGACTATCTGTTTAGCTTTTGGACGTTGAGGATGATTTTAAATTAATCTAAAAACATTGTAGCTGTGTCCAAGAACACTATTTTGTATATATTTGTGCCTGATAATAGGGATTGAGTTTTTTTTTTTTTTTTTGGTAAGCTCACGACTCTTTCTAAGGAAACATTCAATGATTTATTCCAGAATAAAACGTACGTGAAAAGTACTTTTTTTTTTTTTTTTTATTAAATACGTCATCCTTTTGTACACATTCAACAATGTTAAATTTCACAAATTATCGGATGACGTACGAGAAAATTTAACAATACTCCACACTGATAAACAATAAATTTTGATATATACAGAAGAAAATAATTTTGTTCAATAAGAAAGAATATATATAAATATTTACATTAAGATAAATAAAAATAAATAAATAAATAAAAATAGATGAAAGAAAAAAAAAATAAATAAATAAATAAAATAAAAATATTTAAAAAAAAATAATTATATGAATTAAAAAAAAAGAAAAAAAAATAATAATAATAAAAAAATTAATAAATAAATAATAAAAATAATAATTTTAAAAAAATAATTAAAATGCTTAATGCCTATATATTAAAAAAAAAAAAGTAAGTAAGTAAAAAAAAAAAATTATCCAAAGAGAAAATGTTCGTGGTCAATTAGAAATGTAATAAGATCTGTAATTTTCTTTTTTGCTGCAGGAAACGAATAATAGTTTTTTAAGTCTTGAGTCCAATTGCCAGAAGAACGAAGATGAAATGAAGAAGTGTGAATGCAATGTTGTATGTAATGTTGAGGATTTCCAATTGATTTGCATCTGCAGAGGTCACTATTTCTAATATGGAATCTTTTCAAGTATGAAGGGAAAGGGCCATGGCCAGTAAAGAAAAAAATTTCATGTCTATTTAAATTCAAAGGAGTAAGTTTAACTTTCGGACGGATTTTGTAGATTAGTCTTCCTGTTATGTCTTGTTCCCATCGTTCTTGCCAATCAGTCAGTAGATCTTGTAATAATTTATGCTTTGCAAAACTTCTTGGAAATGGCAAAGGATGCTGTTTTGTTGGTACTAAGAGTCCATTTGCTGTTTGGTTTGCGAGAAAATCGGCTCTATTGTTTCCAGCAGAGGTTGAATGACCTTTAATCCAAGAAATTTTGATATTATCATGATTTATTAGTTGTTGTTGGATTTCAGCTATTAAAGAGTTTGTTGGGTTTAGATTACCAATTGATTTAATGACTGATTGACTGTCACTGTACATAATTGATGGTAAGTTATTGTGGGTTACAGCATGATCTATTGCTTCTTTTATTGCTAACGCTTCTGCTTGAAAAATAGAGTTGGAGACATTTAGAAGAAATGTGGTTTCGTCAGTTGGAGTTATGTTATTTAAAATAAGGAAAGCTGCCGTTGTAGCTTGTTTTGTTTTCGAGCCATCTGTGAAGTAACGGAAGGAAGAAATATTAGTGCTTGAATTTTCCAAATTTGGTGAGTTTATTTGTAATGAAGATGTTAAGGAAACACTGGGATGAAATAAAATTGTTTTGATTTTCTTTTCAAAGGAAGACGCTCGAAGAATTCCAAAACATGTGACAACGTCCTTATTAAGTCTGAGTAATGTTCCCATTTTTGCTTCGTAGGAAATTTGAATATCTAAAGGAGGTATACCGGTGATTATTTGTAAAGAACTATTTGCTGTTGTTGCATAAGCTCCTGTTAAATGTAATAACAAAGGACGTTGTAATTTCAAAAGATTTAAATTCAATCTTGTAGTTGGATTGCTTGCCCAAATTGGAGATGCATAAGCTATTATTCTGAGAAAAACAGAATCATATAAGCGAGCTCTGAAACGAATATTGTAGCCCCAATATTTTCCTGCCAGGCGTCTTAAATGTTGTAAATAATTGGTTGATTTGGTCTTTAGGTGTTGTATATGTGGTAAGAATGAAAGGTTTTCATCAAGAATGATTCCTAGATACTTTAAAGTCCTTACTCTTTTAATTTTTTCAGTCCCATATTTAATATTTTGATTCTTAGTTTTTCTTCTAAAAAGTAATAAACTTGATTTATCTGTTGAGACTTTCAAATTATAATAATCTGCCCATTTTTTGAATTGTATTAAAGCTGAGTTTGCTTCATCTCCCATGCTCTTTATTGTTTCTTTAACAACGCCAATCACAAAGTCATCTGCGAATGCTTGAATAAAAACTCCTCTTGGCATTGAAGTGTGTAGAATATCTTCTGCTATTAATGACCACAAAAACGGACCGCTGCAAGATCCTTGTGGGACGCCTATCATTGGATTATGAATTACAAATTCATTATTAGAATCCATTATTAATTTTCTGTTTTCAAGCAGACTGTGAAGGAATTTTTTCAAAATATTAGGACACTGTAATTGAGAAATTTTGTTATGGAGTTGTGGATGTGGAATGCTATCAAAAGCTCTTTGAATGTCTAAGGAAATTATTAATTTATGACCTGTTATATTATAATCAAGAAGATTTTCCCAAATATTTTGTAAAGCATCCTCTGTTGAATATCCTTTTTTGAAATCCAAATTGATTTTTTGGAGAAAAATTTTGGTAATAAAATTGAACTCTTTTAACAACTATTCTTTCTAAAAGTTTTCCTAATGTTGGTAAAAGTGTTATAGGACGATATGAAAAAACATCTTTAATATCTTTACCTTGTTTGAGAAATAAAATCAATTTTCCAATTTTAAAAACATCTGGAAAATAAGAAAGCTTGAGGCATTTGTTATAAAAGCAATGTAGTAGTTGTGGTAGTTTTTCAAAGATTAGTTTAACTATTGCGTAATCTATTGAATCTAATCCGGGGGCTTTTTTACTATTACAAGAATTCAAAGAATTTTTAATTTCTTCAATTGAAATTTCTGGTTCAACATTTGAAAGATCATTTTTTTGGCTTGCATTTTTTTAAGTCTTGGGGAAAGCAAAATCTACAAAGGCGGCACAACGCTTTTCTTTCGGAGCATCACGTAAAAGGTTGTCCCACAAGATTTGCAAAAGACAATCATTTGTCTTTGCATTAAGACAATTTACGTACCGCCCGTCTGATTCAACCTCAGACAACGTACCAGTGGACACTACAGAGCCCAAACAATATTCCTCATACTTTTTTGCGTTAAGATGATGTTACTTTTTTGGCAAATGCTTGATTTTCTGTGTTATTTAAAGTATTTTGAAGATTTGAGGCTATAGAAAGTGGTGTGAATGTAGTTTTTTACTCTCATTTAGGTAGAATTCATTCATTTGATTATCCAAAAGATATGTTGCACTGAAAAGCACCCGGGCAACGCCGGGTAGTAAGCTAGTATATTATAAAGAAGAAATACTAGCGGCCACAGAACTCGAAAGATCATGGAGCAAAATCAAATCATAAACGCAAAATTGATTATGCATGTATTTACCGCCAGATGACACACCGAAAAAAAAAAAAAAAACCGAAGAGCTGAAGCACGAAACCGGAAAAAGCATGCGCGCGCTTAATTTCACAACTTAATCGCCCTCCTGCTTAAACTTGAGAATCAAGCAAGGCAGCAAGGAATTTTCAAATAAAAAAGGATTGAATTGTATTCCATGCGAAAGCGGAAAATCGTTTCTATTATTATAATTTTCTTATAGTTATAAATACTGGTAGTAAAAAAAAAAAAATAATTTTTTTAAACAAAATTTATTAAGGACTTATTTTTATGCGCTACCAAGAAAAGAGGAAGAGAGTGATCATGACGCAAATGACTTGGCTCTCATTCGGTGGAAATTCCGTAGCATTTGAGAGTTTGCTCCTTAGCAAATTGTGGGTGACTTTAATGATGTCAAGAGAAAGTGTGTGTGTGTGTGTGTGTGTGTGCGTGTTTTAACTCGGGAGATACCGCTAATAGTTATAATATGAATTATTATAGGCAAGCGACATGTTATAGATCTTTGATGGCAAGAACAAGGAGTGTCTGTCATAATTGGGACTGTAAAAAAAGTTTTCTGGCCAACCAAAATAAATTAGATAAATTAAACGACGCGGAAAAAAATATTTATTTGGCAATACAGTTTGGTAAGGCAATTTTTATACCTCCTTAGACTAGAAAAAGTCTGGCAGAGACTCTCTGTTAACGAACTTCCTTGCAATCTATAGAGTTTCTATGCGATTGTAGAAACTTACTAAAAAAACTCTTAAGAAAATAACAATAGTTTATATCATTTCAGTTTGAACTCTTTGCAAATTATTTTGCAATGATTATTTTGAATTCATAGGTTTTAATCAACGCTTTTGTTTCAAATAAAACGTTATGCAGCTGTTGCGAATGAAAATACTCGGCATTAGCATTAAAATTACAATTTTCCCCGAGTTCTCCATCGAAACGTGGTTTGCGAAAGGATCCAGAGAAGGGGGGGGGGGATATTAGGGCTTAAAAACTTCTCACAACCCTTTGATTAGGAACAACCCTAATCAGCTCAAATATACTAATTTATGTATCTGCAGGACAGTCGTAATTAAACTACCCTCCCCGACCCAGAAGGTAAAAATCTGGCAGAGCAAGTGGTTTGCTGCCTTGCGACTTGGGAATCAAGGATTTTTTTTTTTCATTTCTAATAACAATGAGCGTAATCAGATCTCATTTCCAACAACAGATAGCGTTGCTTGTGAGACTGCGATAGAGATCCTAATCAAGGATCTTTACTAATACACTTGGTTACTTGAAGTTATTTAACACCAGCGTTGCGTAATTTTGGTTTCCATTTTTGAATAGTTATGTAGCGCCATCTGTCGCCGCAAACGGTAACTAAATATACCATTCGGGAATAAATTTTTCTATTCTCCCAGGTGTAACAGTTTAGGAGCTACACAACAAAACTCTATGGAGAACTGCCAAATGTCATAAGAATGTATCAATTGTTAGGACGGTTTTTAATAGCTACACAATGGGCACAGAAGCACCCTTCAAAACGGTTTTAATATAAGATAGTGATGTTCTTCAAAACGGGTTTTTTGTTCAGTCGATAACAACTTAGGTGGGTCTCGGACACAAGAATCGTCAGTTTTTTTTCCTTTTTGAGCAATCACACTGCTTATTGCTCTCACTTGACTGTTTTTCACGTTCCTATGATTTTATTTTTCTCACCCGCCTCCCTCTAGCCCCACCAGCGTAGACCGGATTCTCCCGATGCTGCTCCTCTAGCGAACACCGTCTCCAGGTTGCGTCCCTGCCAGGATGTCCTACACAGACACCACACGCATACATACACACCTACACACACACACATATATACATACACTTTCACACAAACGCATACATATACCAACACACTCATGACTGCACACAGCACACAAACACACACGACTGCACACACATACAAACACGCACTACACACACATATGCACACACACATACACACACACGCCCATACACACATACATACCCACACAAACGCACGCACACATACCAACACACTCATGCCTGCACACAGACACAAACACACACGCTTACAACACACATACATACACACATGCCTGCACACACATGCACACACACATACATACACACACACTCCACACACTTATGATTAAGAAGAATTCAAATTATTTTTTTATTTATTTTCTTTTTTTTTTCTTTTTTCTTTTTTTTTTTTTTTTTTTTGAACAATCACATTGCTTACTGTTCTCACTTGACTGTTTTTAATTCCTATGATTTTTATTTCCGCCCCGCCTCTCTCTGCAGCACCAGCGTCGACCGGCCTCAAGATGCTGCTCCTCTAGCGAAAACCGTCTCCAGGTTGCGCCCATATCCTACATACACACACCGACACACACACACACATGTGTGCACACACCATCACACACACAATTACGCACACGCAAACACACATCTACACGCACATACACAAACACTCATGCCGGCACACAGACACAAACACGCACGCCTACACACACACACACACACACAATATACACGCACACACACACATACACACACGCACACACATACACACACACTCATGCCTGCACACAGACACAAACACACACGCCTACACACGCACACACACAAAACACACCCAACACACAGACACACACACACAGTCGTGATTGCGAAAAACATAATTTGAATTCAAGATGTCAAAATGCAAATTATTATTATTATTATTTATTTATTTATTTATTTTTTTTTTTTTTTTGGTGCAATCACAATTGCTTATTGTTCTCACTTGACTGTTTTTGATGTCCGGTTCCTTTTTCAGCTTGGACCAGGGGCCTCTGCAGCACTCCCCGCCCGCCGTCCACTGCATGCGCGGCTCCTCTTGTCGGTGGCGTCCATATCCTACACATACCGCACATACACACATGCCTTCACACACATACACACATGACTTCATACACATACACACACGCCTACACACACATACATACATGCCTTCACACACATACACACATGCCTTCACACGCCTACACACATACACACACGCCTACGAGCGTACACACAGGTCTACGCACACACACAACTATGCACATGTAACCGCTCAGGAGGAGGGCAGGTTTGGGGATACAGGAGCCGTTTCTAGAAACAATACTTAATTGGGTCTGTCGCAACTTGTGATTGCGAGAAATATAATTTGAATTCAAAATTTCAGAATTCAAATTATTATTATTATTATTATTGAGCAATCACGATTGCTCAATAATTGAGCTCACGGTTTCACCGTCCCTGGCGTCCGGTTCCTTTTTCAGCTTAGACCGAAATTTCAGAATTCTAATTAGTTTTTTTTTTTTTTTTTACTTTTTTAAAAAATTTCCTTTTTTTCTGCTTAAAATGACGTTTGAATCTTGTTTCATCTTAATTAGAAGAAAGATATAATTATTTAAGTTGCATGCATTTAGTTAATATTATTTTTAACTTTAGCGGTTTTCTCCATGTTGGCCAGTGATTGGGGAGTGAAAAAAGGTCGAATAAGGGAGTAATTGGTGGAAAGCTGGAAATTGCTTTAATCTATACTGTATGAGTCTAGAATGGACCATACTAAGTTTTTCCTCTTCTATTAAGTGAGCTTTAGCCGTGACGTCCACCAAATTAGTGACAAAAAACACATGTTTTTTCATTAATGTAGCAATATCTCAAAAATAACGCTTCCAATGGCCATACATATTGCAAGGAAACTTGTAGAGATTTAAATTCTGAACAAAATGAGTATCTACAATATATATCTTTGTTAAATACCAAGCGAGCAACTTCATTTCAAAGTTTGGCTAAAATCACTAATCAATCGCTTCAAGCTAGAATGCACCTTTCCCATTCCCACAGTGTTGCAAGATTGGGGGAATTTTCCCCATTTTGGGGAAATCTGGTGGTCTTTGGGGAAATTTTGGGGAAATGGGTTTTGAGGGGAATTCTTTGGGGAAAAATTTTTTTCTTGGGGAAAACCTGGGGGAAAAAATCAGGGGAAAAAATGTAATTAAATTTGCGTCTTGACCTCTGGTAGTTACATTATTGGTATCAAACAGCGTTGGGTTTAGATTTGCTCAACTTGATGGAATTCACATTTCGTATCATGTGGAATATTATGCTACGGAATTTGCATTAATAGTTCTGCGTGAATAACTAGTTGATACGTGAAACAGGCAAAAATAAGTGAGAGTGATGAAGAATGTCCTTGGATAAATATGTACTAAGTTCATAGTTTAAATGTACATACAGAAGCAGAGTACTAAATGCAGGTAGAAAAAAAATTATTTGGTTATTTCTTATCTCTCGGTCAGGCACTTACTTGTATTTATGACTAGTGGCACCCGCACGGCTTTGCCCGTAGTAGCAAACTAAAAGTTATTTTGGTCCCCCTGTATATTTTCAAATAATGCATGATGAATTTCTCACCAATTGGGTTGCCCACGTTACGGTTCCACATTATGATAACTTGGTAATTTAGTCGTCCATCTTATGATAATTTTGCTCGGGAAAATGTTCTTAAAATTGGAATAGAAGAAGGAACAAAATCGAATTTTCGAAAAATCGCTTAAAGGTGCACATCCCCTTGCTACGAACTGATTCTTTGCCAAATTTCATGAAAATCAGTCGAACGGTCTAGGTGCTATGCGCATCACAGAGATCCTGACAGAGAGAGAGAGACTTTCAACTTTATTATTAGTAAAGATAAAAAAAAAAAGATAAAGACAATTTTTTTAAAAAAAGCGAAAATGGGAAGAAAAAAAAAAGTTGGGGAATTTTATAAGAAAATGTGGCTATTTGGGGGGAAAAAAATTTTCAAGAGACAAAAATATCAAAGGAAGTCGATTCATTTTATGAAAATATTAGTGGAAAAATGATTTTTGAATTTGAGGAATTTTGATAGAAAACATCGCTTTTTGGGGAAAAGTTGGAAGGGAATTGGGGAAATCTGGATTCGACCATCTGGCAACACTGCATTCCCATAGGCCTTCCCGGAGACCCCCTGGAACAGAACGGCGTAAAACTAAACCACATGGCGGTGCTTTCTTAACCTACGGAAGCCGCTACACAGGTATGTATTCATCAAGTTGACATGTTAGATTTTGCTGAAAACAATTTACTTTATTACAATGTAACAAAAAAAAGAAAAGGGATCCTATCTTCATACAGAACTCATTTTACTTCTAAAATGGAAGCGCAAAAGTACTGATAGGTTAATTTCAAGTAAAACTATCCAGAGAATATGACTGATTTTGAGTGACATAATTAGAAATTGAAAATCACTATTATGTTAAAGGTAAAAAAGTTTTCCAGTTCTTTTTTCTTGAAGTAAATCAATTTTTCAATTTACACAATTTAAATATTTCATCTATAATAAAAATTGTTTTGCTGTGAGACGTGGTATTATATGAGATGCGGTTTAAGAAATCAACATAAAATATTACAAATTCAAAGTTTTAACGAAAGGCGCATTAAAAACAATAGATTAGTATTTGAAAAAAAAAATTTATTATTACAACAAACGCAGCAACTTTAAGTAGTTTTCGAAACGTAGCTGAAAGCATTAAAAATTCAGACACATAAACCATAAACTAAAGAATTTGCAAAAATTACTATAAAAAATGGTTCAGAAATGCAAAACTCGTTTCGAAGATGTGTTGTGAAAATACATTCGATTCTTATTTAAGATATTTTTTGCTAGATCAGCAGCAATTCATTAAAAGATATTCATCTTTTTAACGAACGATAGACGATAAATAAAAATTCACACCTATTTCCATGAATGCTCAATTTTTGCATTTCATCAGTGCGTAATTCTGTTCTGGCTTGAAGCGCTTGATTAGTGATTTTAGCCAAACTTTGAAATTAAGTTGCGCGCTTGGTATTTAACAAAGATATATGTTGTAGGAACTCATTTTGTTCAGAATTTTAATCTCTACCCGTTTTCTGCCTATATATATATATATATATATATAATATATATATATATATATATATATATATATATATATATATATATATATATATATATATATATATATATATATATGGCCATTGGAAGCGTTATTTTTGAGATATTGTTATATTAATAAAAAAAAGTTGTTCTATTGTCACTAATTTGGACGCCACGGCTAAAGCTCACTTAAAAGAAGAGGGAAAACTCAGTATTGTCATTCCAAACCCATACGGTATTGATTTTAAAGCAATTTCCAGCTTTCCACCAATTACTTCCGTATTCAACTCCTCAACCACTGGGCTAATGATGCAATTTTTCCCGATTTTTTGCATTTTGATGCTATAATCTGCAACAGCTGTGCCCATCCTACGTCCCACGGGGCACATCCAGCCTGCAAAGTTGATCCGCGTGACTCTCGAGTTGTAGTCTGATCAATTTATACAATGAAAATAGCAAAAGCTCCGGGAAAACTAAATTTTGAGACCTTGGGTTTAGCATTACAAATAAAGTGCCAAAAGTCCCCGTCGATCCCATGTGAGCTAAAAAGTTATTTGGGGTCAAAGGTCAAAATTTTAGGCTTTTTGATTTTTCTCAAAAACTGTAAGTTTCATCGAAAAGTACCTCAGACCAAAGTTGTAAAGCTCAAAATTCACTATAAAAATGGTCCTTATGATTTTTTTCTTCAAGATCAAACCATTTCCCAGATATTGCGTACTCTCAAAAGACAGCCAATCATTTACAGAATCCACTCTACTTGCATGGCCTTGAATAACATGTGGTTATTCTAGTCCGTGTGGCGTCGTTCACATACCCAGGGGTGCCCAACCCACTAAGGGCAAAGGCGCACCCCCTCATTATCGCGGAGATCCCCCCAAAAGCAAGCCACCCCCAACCAAATAAAAAATACCCCTCAAAATGATCCCCCTAAAAATTTCGATAGCGCAGTCTGATTCATAACCTCTCCTAGGTAGGCACCTCTAACGTACCTGCTTCTTTTAGAGTTAAACGTGCAGTTCGAGTGAATAAACATACAGTTGGATCTCTGTTTAACGACGCTCTATTTAACGACGTTCTCTACTTCACGGTCCCAGATGGTCCACTGTAGTGTTAAAAGCATTCTATTTAAGGACGTTTTCTACTTAAGGACGATCTTTTGTGGTCCCTTGAAAGTCGTTAAACAGAGAGCCAACTGTATTTATTACTAGCGTCTACTGTTGTTTGTGCTGATCAATATTTAAGAAAAATGTCACAATTTTGCTTTATTTGCAATAAACTTTTGACTGAAGGTGAAACTGTTATGCTGGGCAGTCGTGGAATTCCAACTAATCGATGGAAGTGTCGGGAGAAGTTATAAGAATGCTTATTATTTAAGAAGTCAAAAGTCCGTTACAATTCGCGTGGCTTGCAGAAAATCATACACCTAGAACAGTTCAATCTCTGCAGCAACGTGAGGATGAACAGGCCAGTACTTCAAAAGTAAGTCCTCCTCGTACAGTAGCGCGGTTAAGTGAATTTGAATCCAGCTTTTGTTTTTAAAAACACTGCTTATTTTGTGGCTGTGAAGCGGATGAGGAGGCTGAGAAGAAGAAAGCTGCTACGTTTGTGCTCTGCACTGTAGCGTATGTGCTTATATACAGGGTGTTCCAAAAATGACTGATACATTTGCAAAATCAATAAAAACTAAACGGGCAGAGAAAAGATATACCGTTGGTTGCATTATGATTGGAACAACAGCAAATTTTCAGACAGACAAATTTTAAAAATTAGTACAATGTTCCCCAACAGATGTCGCTGCAGATATAAAAGATGACGCAGTGTGTAAGATCGCCGAAATGACCGGTATATTTGAAAAAGCAATTAAAACTAAACGGCAGAGAAAAATTTACGCTGTTTATTTGCAATATGCTTGAAAAACAATAAACTTTTAGACCGACACACCTGCAGTTTTCTCTAACTACCTGCAGCGCCATCTGTTGAGGAACATTGTAACAATTTTTTAAAGTATGTCTCTCTGAAAATTTACTGTTGCTTCAAGCGTAATGCAACAAACGGTATATTTCTATCGCTGCCCGTTTAGTTTTTATTGATTTTTCAAATGTATCAGCCATTTTTCAAACACCCTATAAAAAGATATAACCGATGTATCCATATACTGTTATTTCAGACCCATTGCCCGACGGCAGCGCGACAATGAAGAAGTTCCAGCCTGCCCCGTTCGCACCCGATTCGTCCCTCCGCAAGCAGCCCTGAACGACAACTCAGAGTGGAAGTACATCGTGAACGTGCAGAACAGGGACACACGCTTCAAGCAGATCATACGTGTCGACGTGTGCGAGTAAGTATCAGTTGCCTCGTCGCTTATTTATTACTTGTACGAATAGGAAGTACTGGAAGTAATGTGTTCGTCAAAAGGTTATCAATCAAATTTCGTCCTATATGTCCACTTTACTCATCCCTGAATCTCCGAGTTAATGTTGAGTAGTTTCTCGTCACTTTACACTGTCAAAATAGTTTAGAAACGTTCCTGGAAAATGATGGGCATCAGCTAATGTGCCCAAGTTCTGCAAGTAACATATCTTGTTGTTTGTAATATGTTGAGTCGTTTTCTCGTCACGTTGCACTCTAAAAATAGTTTAGAAACGTTCCTGGAAAATAATGGGTGGCTAATGTGCCCAGTTTCTGCAAGCAGTTACGTTTTTAACGAAAATCCAGTAACCTTCCTGAAATTATTTTGAACTTTTTCTGAAGAGTTTAGATATCTCCCCGGTTAAAGCCACTCGTGTCTGGAGAACCTTCAGAGAATCTTTAGGTAGGTTTAATTTGAGAACCTGACTTTTTCCTTATTTAACGAGAAATCTCCAAAAGCATAATTCCGATTATGACCAAACCTATTCCTATTCCTATTCAGAGTCACAACTGACTGCAACTGTATTTATGTCGAGGACTGCATACTAAGTGCCTTGCCTCCATTATTTTATATACCGATAGACGGCAGCACCACCACCGGATCGAACAGTTAATGAGAATCTAGAACTAGTCCAGGAGCTAATAGCTACCTAGTACTAGCACCCACAGAGGTATCGTTTCACTTGGAGGACATTGAGACCACGAGCATATTTAACGTCGCCCAGTCCCCTTTAATGACGACGGTGGGTCTTCGAAAATCGAGGTTCGAACCCAGGACCCTCCGGCCCCGAATAGGACAATCTACCGATCGGGCTACCACGGCCCCATGACCAAACCTAAGACAGAATTGCAAACAAGTATCAAGAACCTAGCTCGCTTGCATTTCTATCAAAGCAATGGAATCCAGAGACTTATTCGCTTTCGTCGGAATCTCAGTCAATCTGGAAGAGCCGTATCCAAGCTGAAGACTGTACATTTATTTATACTTTATACTGGTAGTTGAAAATACTTTTCACACCAGTCAGAAGTCTGCAATCGTGCAATTTGTCGCGATGCAGGAAACTATTTGACAAATATACTTGATTTTCTCAAGAAGAGGATAAAAACCTGTGCAATCTAGAAACGTCACAAAAAAATAAAAACAAAAAGTTTCGTTGTCCCCCCCCCCCCCCCCCCCCCCCCAATGTTATAGTGATTCACCTGCGGTGTTGTCGGACTGATACTCTACATACGCCATGATGTTTGCTAGATTACTACAATTTATTGTACGATTTTTGCTAGAGTTGTATGCTTAATTTAACAAAAAGCGAATACTTGTCGAATTTCTAGTTTTATACTTGCTCTCATGATTTAAAATCATTACTACAGTAAATATAATTATATTACCTCTACAAATAAGAACCGGATAACCGAGGGACCAGATAAACGAGGTCTTACCGTATTTTCGAACCAGTGCCGAAACCAGACTTTTGTTTTGGGGAGGGTTTTACAAAAGCTTTTCTCGTGAAATCTACATGATCCATGATATTCGATTTCATTTATATATTTTATTGGGTTTTTTTTCAATACGTTACAGAGAAATGAGAGGATGCTACTTTAAAGCTATTGTTACAAATTCTGTAAATAGTAATTATTTTTGTGATTAACTTGTTGTAATCTAGCTAAATTTGGCGTTTATTCTATTATCTTTCATCTAAAATTATCTTAGTATCGTAACCTGTAAATAGTTTCTTGTAATGAATATACAACCCCCTTACATTCGAATGAAGCATACGGTCCCTCCATTTCTGCACGCTATGATTTGCGAATGGAATTTAAAAAAAACATCGAGAAAATTTTCAAATTTAGTGAAACTTCTCTGGGATTTATAAACAGCCACAGCCGACGGCTGGATGAGTTAGTCTCGTTTTAGTTCTTGCTTTGGAAAGTGCGTTTTAGCCTTGAGCTGTATTTTTGCGTATTTTGATGTAAATACGTGGTTGACCGTTGAGTATATGGTGTCGATCGATATTTGCATAATTCCTATGGTTAATTTAGCAGTTGTTAACGATATTTCTTGTACATAGTTGTAAATAAATCTCCTGTATTTTCTAAAGAACTGTGTCGTCATTTAAAAAAAAGTTTGAAGCTGCACGGAACTGGTAACTGTATTAACATGCTCAAATGTAAAAGATGACATATCTGTTGAATGAAGAAAAAAAAAGATTCATACATTGCATAACTTCACTCCCTGTTAAATATTTGATGTATTTTTAATAATTCAAAAAATAGATGCGTATACTTCTGTACGCTTTTTCGAAGTAATACTTCTTTATTCCTATTTTTTGAACATTGATAAAAATATAGTAAATATCGAATTTGGCTCTTCAAATATTTAAAGAATTGCGATGTTTTCATTAGCGCCAGCATTTAAAATCTGAAAGTAACGCTACATTCTTTTGTAACAAATGATGTTCACAATAAATACAACAAAAATTAAAGCTACAGACAAAACATTGATTTGGTACAATTCGCCAAAAGTAATAAGTTCATTAAAAAAAAGAAATTGAACTGCAGTCTCAGGATGCGATGACCGTGCTGTCTGGTATGTTGTAATAGTAAGTTTAAAAGCAAAAGCAGAAAAATATTTTAAAATATATTGTGGAATACTATCAGAAATTTCGAAACGGGGTTTGAACCCTTAAAACCCACCTCTTTAATATGGCCATGCTTCATACACAATTTTAACCAATCTAAGCCAAAATTTAGATTTTAACATTCAGCGTAATATTGTCCTTCCATCCACGAAGTTAGCTTAGGCGCGTTGAGTACATTATCGGGATCATGTGTCACCGTCTATTAGAGCAGTTCTTATTGGTTTCCGTAGCGTGTGTAAGTAGGCTTAACGTGTAAATACATTGCATTTCATTTAATTAATCATTTTTTTTTTCTTAAAACTTTTTTCTCTCCTATTTAAAACGTATGAATACAACAAATAAACAAAATTGACCCTTTCTTCGAGAAAGTCCATCTATCTGAACTTTCGATTATCCGAAAAGGCTTTGATTCGAATTGGGAATTGAAAGTAACGAACACGCCATCTAACGAGGTAGTCTAAATCGGATAAGATGGCGATTGCCCATTGCTCGACGCGTTAACGTTTTAAGCAATAAAGGAAGAAAATCTTATGTGTTTATATAAGCTTATTGACTGAAAATAAAAATTTCTCAAGCTGCTGTATTTGCAGAAACCATTGTTCCAGAGTTTATCTTCCAGATAAATGTGAAAAAGGCATCCAAAAAAAAACTTGTCTTCTCACACAACCTATTCACGATCACTGTTCATTTAAGTGCGGCAATGTGGGAACGAATATATTTTCCGACTTGAGCAAAATAATGAATGTGTATGCACATACCAGTAGAAGGAAACGCTCACTAGTCAACAGAAAATCGATAAATCTACAGTTTTTGATTTCTTAATGCATTAAGAGTAACCAAATCCAAATAAAGAATGTATAAAATATAAAAAAAAGCAAGAATATCACTAAAAAGAATTAGAAAAGTAATGTTTTCATGTAGCTTAATAACATAGCAGAAGATAATAGCAATCAAGTTTGTTTCCTTTTCTTTCCTATTTTTCAGCGCCACCTATAATTACTTTCCGTTTTCAATTGATTCGGAAAAATGGAGTTCTAATGCTTACAGTGACCATGTTTAAAGATCCAATCCCCGTATTTTTGCTTTTTTGACTCCTTTTTGTTTTTCTGCCAGGTCTCCAGGGGCTCCATGCACACGTGAAATCTCCCTCCCTTTTGGTTTCGTGAGTCGCTGCAAGCAGAAATTCATCAAAAAGAAGCTACTTGCCCTCGATGCTGACGGTCAGGGGACGTCCGCAGAGAATTTCTTCGTACCATCCTGTTGCGTGTGTCACGTGACGCGGAATGGACAGAAACGATGACCCTCGAGTTTGGACCGGAAAGGCAAGCCGTGTCGAGATGTTTCGTTCCTGGCGCCAAGCGTTAGGAATATGTTTGCGAGGAAGAAACCTGCTCCAAGGAAGAAGCCAAGGATATTGCCAAATGTGACAGCTACCTGAATTAGAAGCTACAGACCAAACAATGTGTGACAAATGTTGCTGCTGCGTTATAAGCATGCTTTTTCGACAGGGCTAAAGTGGATTAATTTCTGGCAATGATTTTTGCATTAGCGATCAATGAATTAAAATGACCGAAAAAAATATGCTCCGAGTGACGTACCTTTCCGGAGAAGAACCGTTTTCTCTTTTGGTGCGGAATGCATGAAATCAGCTTGCTTTGATGCATTCATAGTCTGTTCGTTAAACATTTCAAACGTTAAGAAGCAAATCTTTTCCATGGAATTAAAACACACTGGCATTTTTGATGGCTTATTTCGCATCGCATGCTCAAGACTTGATCTGTGTTGAAAAATGAGTTTCTTGTAACCTCAAAACATGTACTTGAATGGATTTTCTATTTTTGCTTCAATCATGGTAATTTTGTAAAAATCACTTATTCATTGCATGTCCTATGCAAAAAGAAAACTTTTCTGTTTTCGATTTTCCACAGAAAGCTATCGAATGAAGAATGAATTTTTGACCCCACAATGCTTCTTATTCCGTATCCTCTAGGTGTTTTCAATTAGTTCTTAAAGTTTGGTCATTTTTTTTAGAACCACCTGTATACAGGCTTTTCCTAAATGGTTCGTCGAGTTTCAAAGGACTATTCCTTGTAAGTGGTTCTCAATTGGTGGTATATAGATGCACCTTATTAAAACTTGCCTTCAACGACTACAAGCTGGATTTGTCCAAATGCTGTGTGCAAAAATTAAATTATTGATAACAATAATAATTAAATTTTAAACCGGCTGCTCCATTGTCCCAACCCGCAGGGGAGGGGGGTAATAACCCCTTTACTCTCTTCCAAACACAATGTTAGGTTATACTACCGATCATAGTATGGCGGAAAGGAAACCTTCACGAGCTACAAGACGGGAGATTAACTTGGCTTAGAAGAGTTATGATAAGAATAGTAGAAAAAGTTGCAGTTTTGACTCTACTGTGTGACCACCAATGAAGTGGAAAGGTAAATGTTCGGATTTAGGCGGAAATGGAAGCATGTTATTTTGCAGAGAGGGCAGCTTAGACATTTCTGTTTGCAACTCTGAGTGAAGTAAACTACTTCTTTTCCCTTTTTGCTGTTTCCATAGAAACTTTCTATTTTTACTCATTTTCAACTCAATGAAGACAGTAAATAAATAAGTCCTAGTGACATGATAAAACGCGTGCACAAAAATCCCATCTCTATTTTCTATTCTCTCCTAAGAGATTCATTACGATAGAATCATCTTTACTTGGCAGCTTGCCAATTTCCTCGCCTAATGTGGGCAGACAGTACCCAGTCACATTCCACAAGGGGTTGTGATGCTCCCTTAGATGTCTTCCGGTCCACTTTGCTACAAATTTCTGGTCACTAATGTCCAGTGTTACTGTGATAAGAAAGTTAGCACAGGGTATGAATTAAGTTTAATGTTGAGAACATTATATCATGTACGTGTCATTTTTCTCAATTGTATACTTTCTATTCTGGTTTGTAAATTTTTGTTGAGTGAAATACATGAATTTTGTGTTTTGAAAATATTATTTTGTTTTGTAACTTTAGAGATTAGAAATAAAGTATTCATTTTTGTGTTCTCTCAGCTGTCTTCTCTACTCAATCACTTTTGGCCCACGGACTGGTGAGAGCTTGTGAATAGATTTCGCGAAACCGACAGTTTTATTTTTTCTCCCCCCCCCCTCACTTTTTTTTTTTGTAAAAACATTAGCTGATGGGTATCAATAAACTGCTACATAGGCCATATGGACAATTCCACAAGGTAACTAATTGACTAACATTTTTGAAGCAAAACGATACGTAGGGTAACGTCACCACTAACAGATAAGGGTCCAGACAGCCGTAAGTTTGGATTTAAATAATAAGAATTTTAGGCGTGTAAAACTGATGTTGCTGCGACACATGAATACTGTTCAGCCATCTAGTGTTATCAGAGTGAGTTTTGTTACCCAGATGGTAATTACAAAGCAGTGATGGAAGGTAATAAACAGTCACCACGAGGTCTGCCGGTGTTTCATGTTCATTTGAATTTAATAAGGCTTTAGATCTACAAATAAAGAACTTTCTGGGTATCATTAGAATTGACGGTGTGTCTTACTGGGGGCGGACCTTTTTTTCGAAATTCAGCAAATAAAATTAGAATTAACTAATTCAGAGGATCCACAAGCAACCAAACGTTAGCTGAGATGTAGTTGCATGAGAAAAAAAATAATGTCTTAAGCATGTCTGTTACCGTTACCCTATTTTGAAACATTCAACGCAAAATATAAGTCGTGCAAACGATTTTTTGACCTGGAATATCGAAGACTTACTCAGCTGCACTGAAAAAGATGCATGGTTGGCACTAAAGTCAGTTATAGTCAATTTCCTTGGAAATAATAAATATCCTGAATATGTCAATATTGTGCAGAAGTGCATTAGTGCGTACAGCTCAGTGGCTGATTTACTAGGGGAGCGGTGGGGGCCGTAGCAAACGCTACTAATTTTAATCAGGTACATTCCACAAATTTGCTTTAAATTAATTTTAGACAATTAGTGTAGTCGTGGATGGACATCCTCACCCCACTTTTGAATTTGAACATAAGCTCGCTCCTCCTGCCTTTTTTGTACTTTAATGATTCTTATATTTCTATCTGTGTCTTTCAACCTTTTTCTTCCAGGACTACACTACACTGCTATGATTTAGAAGATTGGTTTGCAACCCTGGAAAGAGGCAATTAGGCACTTCAAAGGGGGGGGGGGGGGTAAATTCGTGAAGGACGATAGGGGGCGATTAATACTTAAACTCTGGATAACGGAGGGGTGGCAATTCACACCTTGTGCCCCCACATGACGGGTCTGGGGGGAGGCTTTTACGGTTTTCAACCGCCACCACCTTCAATAGACTGTAAATCCGCCCCTGGTACAGCTTGATGGGTGACAACATGACCCTCAAGATTCATCTCCTCGACTCACTACTCGACGTCTTTCCCGAGAACTGTTAGTGATGAACATGGCGAACGTTTTCATCAGGACATAAAAATGGAGTCCCGCTATCAGGGTCGATGGAGTTCAGCAATGTTGTCTGACTACAGTTGGATGCTTCAGCGCAACATGCCAAAAGCTCAGCACAAACGAAAGTCTTCAGCCAAGAAATTCAAAGCCAACTAACTTTAAATTAGGAACTTTACGTCATAACTATGTATGTTACATGTCTGTTATACCTTAAACTAGATAATGTTATATGATTATGTTAATTAGTACGCTATTCAGCATTATGTGTTCTACAGTAACTTGTGCGCGAGTTGTTTGCCTTGATACAATGTTAACCATAAATAAATGGGCACTGTCAGATATTTCAAAAACTGTGGGTGATAGAGACAAACGGTTTGCACAATTTTAATCAGCATGTCTCAATCGTCTTTAAAAAATGTTGGATACCAAGGTATTCACCGCAACTTTTTTTTTTATGAGTGTTATTTGTATAATACAATAGGAATAAAATTTCCATGTTTCGTTTCTCATTTGATCTCTGGATGTAACAAACTCATGTCACGTATACTTCAACGTTATATCTTAGAAATCTGGGCTCCTTTGCAAAAACTAATGTCATATTTGAACTCAGGGAACCTAATTTGCATACGAAATCACTTCCAAATACGCGGGCACCAAAACGACTGTTCATCTGTGTAATTAATTATCATTCTGTTATTTCTACAATATAATATTATTACATAGGAAATTGAGTTATTAGAATCCTTTCTATGCAAAAAATTAGAACTATCTAAAATGCAGAAATTCTTTAAATATTTCTTTCATTGTAAAATTGCATTTTGCGAGAAAGAACGAGGGAAAACATAATTCCTATCCGTTCTGATGTTGTAATAAAGTTATCGTATCCATTATAGGCTCTTAAAGTTCAAAAATGTCATTTTCTTCTTTCTTCTTCATCACAGGACAAAATTACTGAAATACCTATTAAAATGAGCACAATATCGAATTCTACAGCAAATTGACGCTACGAAAAAAAAAAGGGCAAAGAATTTGAACATACTGAGATTGCTGCATACGCTGGCGTGAGTTGTTGAAAGAGCTAATAAATAGCCAAGTACAAAGTTCATGTTTACTGTAGGAGATTCTGGTGTAGTCAGGGACGAAGTTACTTCGTAGATGTAACATACTGGTGGAAAAAATTTAGCTAGGAGCTCGTTTTAGCATTGCATTCAGATGATGGACACTGATTGACCTAAAAAAGACATGTGATTTTTCGGAATTTTTGCCTTCTGTAAGTAAACCCGGAAACAACCTTCCTCCGTGTGTTCACTAAAGTTTTATTCTCCAAATGCCTATTACATTTGCCTCAAAAAGTGATCTTCCGCTGGTACACCTTTTAATTTTTCCTGGCATCAGTACAAGATTGGCGTTGCTATAACGATGGATCCAAACAATTGAAATCAAGTTGTTAATGGGTTGATATCAAAATATAAATTTAGAAGTTAACCAATTGTGTTTTCCGCTATGAATTTCCAGTACCTTCGACCATCGACAGATGGCAGTGGCAGGTGTACCGAAATTTACATATTCAGATCACTTTTGCTGTATGTTAAAAGCAAAAAAGAGACAGGCATTCCGTACTTCATAACAAATCACAAAACGCGAGGATACTTGCTCAAGTATTTAGCTCTTTATCGCCAGTTTTGGCAAGATTGAATTTTGCAAAATTAACGCAAAGTTTAAAAGAAATCTGGAGCCAAATTCCAAAAATATATTTTTTAATTTTTTCAACACAATGCGCCTTAAGAGTAAAAAACAAAAGGAGGAAATAAAACTAAAATTTAATACTAAGTGTCCGCATTATAACTCTTAAAAAGAATATTTAATGCTATTTATTGCAAGCAAGAAAAAATAGTCGGCCCCGATTAAACGGATATCGTCCGCGATTCTAACATAATAATATTCAGAAAACAGACTATTAGATTATGTTGAAAATTGTTCTTTACCTTACCTACCTGATTACGCTAATCTAAAAACTGAATAATACATGAACAGTTTTTTATTGAAATAAGCTAAGTTAACAACAAAATAATAAAATAGTTCAATGCAGCTGTTCCCAACCTTTTTTCCGTAGCGAACTCCTTGTAGTCAGTAATAGTTTAAAAATAACAACAATAATTAAAAAAATATTAAACTATTGTTAGTTTAAAAATAATAACAATAATTAAACAATTATTATAAAAATAATAACAATAATTAAACAATTATTATAAAAATAATAACAATAATTAAATAATTATTATAAAAATAATAACAATTATAATATAATTATTATAAAAATAATCACAATAATTAAAAATTAATAATTATTGTTATAATAATGAGAAAACAATAGTAAATTAAAATAAATTTTGGATAACATTTTTTGTTTTCAGTTGCTCAAAAACGCATAACAAGTAACGAAAACATTTTTTCCCCTTCTTTATGTATGTACTTATTTATTTATTTTGCAAAATAAGTTAGTAAAAGGTTATGCTTAGCTCTAATTAGTGCCCAAATTTATGTTTTGTGCATTGACATTTTCAAGCATCACTTCTCAGTACCTCTTCTGCTTTTATTGTTTACAATTCACTCTAATCTACTCCTGATTCTGCATATTATTTCCGAGTATTACCGTATTTTATACTTCTTGGTGCTTTCATTGTATTAAAGTTTCGCTTTCCGTGATTGCTAAAAAAAGAGGCTAGAGTCGGGGGTTTCAAAATCCAGGAGTCGGAGTCGCTCATTTTCCCTACGACCCTGCTTGAAAGTAGTACTAAAGACATCGATTCATGTGCAGAACTCAAACATTATTTTTAACTAGCGGTACCCACACAGCTTCGCCCCTAGTATAATATGTGTAAAGCTCATTTGATTCGCCTGTATATTTACAGTTTAAAGCCATCTATGCGCTAAGTATTTTTTTGTAAAAGATGTCTTCATATTTTAGTAGATTTGAAAACTTAGCATGTAGCTTAATAGAAACCAGCGAAAACCTTAGAAGTATTTTAAAAGATAAAGGAATTTTCCCTTATTTGCTTAAAACGCAAAATAAGACTTTTTTCAAAAATTAAACACAATAGAACGAACGTTGTCACAGCAATATTTTAATAAATTACTGAACATAATTCCATCAAGACTAAGTAAATAAAAGCAAACGACTTTTTCCTGACAGATAAGATATTTTAATTTAAATCCTTTTCAATAAAAGAAAAGGATTGATCGCCAAAATATGAAAATGATTCCAGTGTGATGTAAGATTCGTTATTTTATTATTTTTAAATACGTAATGAAACCTCGCGAAAGAATCAGGGAAGGGTTAAAACAATATCTTACGTTCCCTTACAAGGAGGATTCAGGGGTCAAAAGTTACCAAAATCATTCTCTCATAATTAATGAATGGTCTCTAAGCACAAAACAACTTTTTTACAAAACTGCTACTTAATAGTGATACCTTCTCCCAATAGATGGCGCAACAAAAAGACTGGCCCAGAAAATTGAAACCAGATATTAATTGACAGTGAGAGATTTTTGTAACGGCGATGGGGAAAGAATTGTTTTCTAGCGAACATAATTAGTACCATCACTTTCGGTCCTCCTCCAGCAGTGTGGAGGGAGATCAATTTTAATATTTAAGTTATTCCCAATGTTTTTCAGCCTAACAGCACTTCTTTAGTAACTAATAAACTAGCAGTTATTCTAGCAACTGGTAGCTTTAATCTTTCAAAATTTTTCTCTCAGATCTTTGTTAAGAAAAAGTATTTTTAAGTCACACAAGCATGCAATTATCTTTATCTTTTACTAATAATAAAGCTGAAAGTCTCTCTGTCTGGATTCCTATCCGGATCTCTCTCTGTCGATATATCTGTCCGGATGTCTCTCTGTGACGCGCATAGCGCCTAACCGTTCGGCCGAATTTCATGAAATTTGGCACAGAATTAATTTACAGCAAGGGGGTGATTTTTTTTTAATTCGATTTTGTCCTCTTTTTATTCCAATTTTGAAAACTTTTCATCGAGCAAATTATCACAACGTGGGCAAGTATATTTCCAAATTATCATAACATGGAACTGTTTTAAGATTTCAATGTGTGCCCAGTTTGTGCCAAATCTACACAGAATTCAACTTTTTCTTTTTTCCAGACCAACATATCTAGAGTGATTTCGGTAATTTACTGAATATCTCAAGTGATTATTCTAGCTTTGGGGGGGGGGGGGGAATTGAAATAGATGTGCGAGATATTTGATGAGCTACTAATTTTTTAAACATAAGTTGAGGTTAAAAGATATTTTCAAAACTTGATTTACTTAAGGCCTATTACCAAATTCCAATTGCAGAAGAAGATAAACAAAAAACAGCAATAATAACACCATTTGGACTTTTTGAATTTAACGTTATGAGTTTCGGTTTGCGCAATTATCCTTCCACCTTTCAAAGATTTATTAATGAAGTTTTCTTTGGACTAAATTTTACTTTTCCATATTTGGATGACATACTGATAGCGTCTGAGTCTGAAGAGCAGCATAAGAAACATCTTATGGAAGTATTTAAGAGACTTCAAGAATATGGTTTACGCATAAATCTATCCAAATCGGTTATGGGAGTCGACAAACGCGAATTTTTGGGATACTTGATAACACCAAGTGGTTCAAAACCTCTTCCGGAAAAAGTGCAAGTCATCACAAATTATAAACTTCCTGAAACTATTCACGAACTTCGTCAATTTTTGGGAATGATTAACTTCTATAGAAGATATTTAAAAGATGCAGCTAAAACTCAAGTTCCATTAAATGAATATTTGAAAGGCTCTACGAAGAAGGATCGAATGAAAATTGAATGGACAAAGGAAGCAAAGAAGTCTTTTGAAAAATGTAAGCAAGATTTAGCCAATGCTGCCTTACTATCCTATCCCAATCCCGATCTACCATTAGCTGTACATGCAGATGCCTCTGATTTTGCAGTTGGGTCTGTTTTGCAGCAGTACGTAGACGGAAATTGGAAACCAATAGCCTTTTACTCCAAAAAATTAAACGAAGCGCAAAAAGTTTACAGTACCTATGATAGGGAACTCTTAAGCGTATACCTTTCTATCAAGCAATTTAAATACATGTTAGAAGGTAGAGTGTTTACGATATATACGGATCACAAGCCTTTAACATTTGCTTTCAAACAAAGCAATAACAAAGCCTCTCCCAGACAACTAAGACACTTGCAGTACATCTCACAATTCTCTACAGATATACAACATATACATAGTCAAGACAACGTGGTAGCAGACAGGCTATCTAGAATTGAGAGGATCGATTCCACTGTACTTGATTTCGACCAAATAGCAGATGCCCAAATCAATGATGAAGAACTGCAACATTTGAAGTTAAACTCTAAATCACTGCATTTTAAACAACATCAATTGCCATCAGGGAAGTTTTTGTATTGCGATACTTCTACATCTGATATCAGACCATTCATACCTAAAATCTTCCGGATAAAAATTTTCAACATAATTCATGGCTTAACGCTCCCTGGAATTCGAAGCACTGTAAAGGAAATTACTAAAAGGTTCGTTTGGCTAGGTATAAATAAAGATATCAAACAATGGGCTCAAAATTGTATTGAGTGCCAGAAAAATAAAGTAATTAAACATATCAAAACAGAATATTCAAAATTTCAAGCACCAGACGAAAGATTTAGCGTCGTTCACATAGACTTAATTGGACCTTATTCACCTTCCAACGGATACACATACTGTTTAACATGCATTGATAGGTTTACCTCTTGGATGGAAGTTGTCCCTTTATCATCTATCACAGCAGAAAGTATAGCAAGAGCTTTCTATGAGAATTGGATTACCCGTTTTGGTGTACCTTCCCGCGTTACTACGGACAAAGGTCGGCAATTTACTTCAGAATTATTTAAAAATTTGGCTTCACTATGTGGTGTGAAATTAAAACGTACAACTCCATACCATCCGCAAAGCAACGGAAAAATTGAATGCTTACACCGCACTTTAAAAACGGCTATTAGATGTCATAACTCTCTTCGTTGGACAGAAACCATACCAACAGTTCTTATGGGTTTGCGAGCTGCTCTACATGAGGACTGTCAATTTACTATAGCTGAAATGGTCTATGGCAAAACAATCAAATTACCTGGAGAATTTTTTGAAGACTCAAACTTACCTATACCTAATGATGATGATTTTGTAAGTAATCTCCGTAACCAGATGTCTCTCCTAAAGCCTTACGAATCCAAATCCAAATGCAAACAGAAAATATTCATCCCCAAAGATTTGTACACATGCTCGCATGTGTTTCTACGGGTAGACAGAGTTGAAAAACCATTGGAGCCCCCATATGAAGGACCCTTTTTGGTACTGCAAAGAACACCAAAATATTTTCTTCTATCAATTAAAAACAACCAAGTCAATATCTCCGTTGATAGATTAAAACCAGCGTATGTGTTACAACCTGATGAAATTCTAACACCAACTTCAGAAAATAATCATGCATCTGTGCCAACGGAACCAACATTTGTGCCAAATGAGCCCATATCTATGCCAACTAAGTCTACATCTGTACCAACTCAGCAAACATCTGTGACAAACCAGCAACTACAGCCTAAAAATACAACACGTTGTGGAAGAGAAGTGAAACTTCCTGTTCGTTTCAAGGACAATGTCAAATTTTCTTGAAATTCACTTTCATGTTTACTCAAAAAGTTAGTGTGTTTATTTTGTGTACATAGTTTGAATTTGTATATAATGTATCACTGTTATTTGCATATTTGAATTTTTTCTCCCATGTTTTCAGAGAAACGTAACTCTGTTACTGGTAGGGGAGTGAAGTAGGGGACATAGCACAGCCTTGATTAATTTTTGGAAAATAGATAAATGACACTTTCACGTTGATGGAAAACGAGGTTGTGAAAAATGAGAAATGGTTGTAGACGTTCCATAGAAATAACAGACGCTAGGAATATAAAATAAAAGTGTTATAATGGAAACTTGAGTTGATCTTTGTGTATTTGTGTTATCTATATATATAAGAATGGATGTATGTTTGTGTGTGTGTGGGTATGTGTGTATGTTCCTTATACAAATCCAGTTTTAGTTGGATTTCTTCCAAATTTGGCACAAAGGTAAATTGTTGCTCAGGAATTCATATAGGCAGGTTTTTGGAATTTTAAAAAGACCCAAAGAGGTCTAATTTCTTGTTTTGAGTAATAAAATTGCACTTTTCTGCACGAACGAATTTTTGTATAGTTATAAATTTAATCTAAATGAAAAGCCCGTAAAAAACTGCCCTAGATGAAGTTTCTTTAAAGATTAACTTTAATCGTTAAATTTGTGAACCTTGGTTCAAAGTAATTGAAAACGGTTATGAACATATAACCAGCAGGAGCTATTTTAAATGCAATCAATACAAAATGTATCCTGACCGATGGCCGTTAATGCTGTTTAGCAATATGCGTTAAAGCATGTTTGGCGAGAAGGCCGTAGATATAAGAAATGATGCTGGTCATCGTTTCTTAAACTGCTATCTTTGAAGTCCCAGGGGGAACATAGGTGCTGCTTAATTTGAATGCTACCGTTGGATTACAATTTTTAAATATTGTAAGGTTGCGTTTGATTTTTGATCAGTGTTTTTCCCGTTAATAGCAGAGAAAATACAAACATGAGTAAGGTAATAATATTGCATTCCATATTGACGTACAATCTTCGACTGTTTCAGCTTTAAACTACTTTTATTAAAACCACATCTATTTCTTCCTTGCAACAAAAATTTAATTTAACTAGTCGACCCGTGCGGAACTCCGCACTGAGCTTCGAATCGTTTCATAAGGCATTTCGATCTTTAAAAATTTCAAAGAAAGAACATTATGAAGAACTGAAAAAAAATAAGCGCAGAAGAGAAGGCATGTTATTTAAAGACATCAGTAACAAAACCTCCTTAAATAAAACGTTGTGATAATTTGATCATCGCTCACCTTTTGGTCGTACATATTTTTAATGCAAACATAAATATCATCAAAAGTGGCTGAGTAATGACTCGTGAAAAAGCAATAATTGTGCATGTGAAAAAACAGAAATGTGGCAAATACAGTCCTGCCCATGTGAGCATCTGACAGGAAAAAAAGAAACATTAAAGAGATATTTATTGGCACGGATTCGAATTGGCGCCATTCTCATTAACAGCCCGACTCACAGTGGGGCGAAAACGCCAAAAAAGCGCTTAAAAGTGTTTTTAAATCTCTCTCGCTGGTTTGTTTACTCAGGCACGTTATAATGGATTTTTCTCGATTTGTTTGGGCTCTAAGTCCAAAGTTCGCAGGTTTACGCAGCTAATTCCTTTTCAGGGTATTTCTACAGACCATTAGTGACTAATTAATATTAATTTCTAAGAGGACATAAGAGGACATTTTTTTGTAGAGCGTTTTGAAAAAAATAACTTTGAATTCCCCAGTTTTCGGTACTGATCAAAACCAATTATCTGTTTGAATATTCGATTATTCTTTTTTTTTTTTTTTTTTTTTTGTTCTTTTACTATTGTCGGACACGAGAGAAATTAAATATACCCGCCATTAATATAGACTAGACGACCCGTGCGGAACTCCGCACTGTGCTTCGAATCGTTTCATAAGGCATTTCGCTCTTTAAAAATTTCAAAGAAAGAACATTATGAAGAAGAACCGAAAAAAAGTAAGCGCAGAAGAGAAGGCATGTAATTTAAAGACATCAGTAACAAAACCTCGTTAAATACAACGTTGTGATAATTTGATCATAGCTCACCTTTTGGTCGTACATATTTTCAATGCAAACATAAATATCATTAAATGTGGCTGAGTAATGACTCGTGAAAAAGCAATAATTGTGCATGTGAAAAAAAAACAGGTTGTGGCAAATACAGTCCTGCCCATGTGAGCATCTGAAGGGGAAAAAGAAACATTAAAGAGATATTTATTGGCACGGATTCGAATTGGCACCATTCTAATTAACAGCCCGACACCCCAACAAACCTAGCAATTGCGCCCTCCTTTTCGAAAGCTATTCATTGAAGGAATGCGTAGTAAGAAACAGCAAAAAAGCTTTTTGCCAAAAGAAAAATAATAATAATAATAATAAGATTATGCTTTTATATTTTGTCATTAACCAGCATGATACGATTTAAAATTAATCGTAAAGCATGGAATTTGATTAAAGAATGACGAATATCTCCCGTAGCGATAGAAATAAACATTCTAGAGAAGTAATAAATTAGATTGAAAACAAGTGTTTTTATCTTTGAATATTGAACTATTTCACATAGAAGGTTGCTTTAACCGTTACGGCTTAAATGGATGCACATGTTTCTCTTTTAACCGAACACTTAAAATTCAAAACCAAAACCAGTTGAACTGAGTCAATTTTTTAAGTGTTATTTTTCGAACGTAGACAAAATGTATTTTTTGGATGAAACTCGGAGTTTTAATTTCGCGTAGAATTTGTTCATTTGTATAAAAGGTCGAACACTGCTATTAGAAAAATCTACATTTCAGCGTACCAAGAAAATGTTTTTCTGCACAAAAAGGATTCCCTTGAGGTAAATCTAATACTTTTTTATGCTTACATTATGTTTAGTGGTCTGAACGGAGTCAAAGCTGAAAAAAATTAAGAACACCCTTCGATTAACAGTCAACTTATATGAATGATAACTGTAGCCTGCATAAAGGAATCGAAACACCAAGTAGCATTCCCACTGCATTTATTTTATTACGTGTGTATGTTATGAGTACATGTAATGCGTAATACTAATATAAATTTGATATTATGTCGGACAGCCCAAGCTTGCCCGAAGTTCAGATAGTTTATAGCCGAACGCTCTACCGAAAAAAACTTATCAATTTAACCGAACAACTAAGTCCAGTGCTGTTAAGCTTTATTAAAATATGAACACACACACAGGCTATTTTTTTTTTTTTTTTGCCGAAAGCGACGTAAAAAGATTGGAAAACTTCATTAGAACTTTGCTTTAAAAAAAATGCATAAGAACTACAGGCTGCATCAAGGTTTTGAAACAGCAAGGGGCGTTTTCGAAAACTTGATTTTTCGACCGTAAGTCTATTTTTCGTCGTTAGCCAGCCTGATAAATTTTAAAATGAGAGGGGAACAATATATAAAGTAAGATATTGAAGATATAGATAAAGTAAGATATTTTTTTTGAAAATTTTTACAATTTGTTACCTCAGGCTGCTTGAACCGTTATAACTTAGATAGCAGCACGTGTTCATCATTTAACAGCACGGTTAAAATACAAAATAAATTGAACTATGCTCTTGTTCAAGAGTAGCTTTTCGAATGTAAAAAAAAAATGTGATAAGCTATTTGTTTTTTTTGCAAAAAGAAGAAAAAATATATATTTTACCCTTCAAATTGAGGTAGTAATTTTTTATTTGTTCAAAGAGTCAAAAACTCATTAGAAGAATATATATTTCAATATAAGATTTATTATTTTTTTCTGAACAAAAAACAATTCTATACTGTAGTCTGAAATCTTAAACCTGTTACTTATATTTTCGCTTACATTATGCTTTGATTTTCTTACCAGAGCCAAAGCTTAAAAAAAAAAAAAAAAAAACGTGCATTTCAGAAGTAATTTAGCAAAGTCACATTAAGTTTTTATAACAGCAAGGAGCGTTTCCTTCTCATATATTCTATTGCCTCGTATTTGTTATTCACTTAATTAACTGTTCATGTAATGCGCGATATTTCTCTAATTTTTTGATGCAGATTGTCGGGACGTGGGTCCGAACACGCATTCTCCTGGTTTCGAAGAGAACGCTCTGCCAATCAAGCTATTCAGCTCTGTCGGTCATGTGCAAGTTAAAGTTATAAGTTTAACCGAAAACCTCATTCTGGTTCTTTAAAACACGTTTTTCCGCTGAAAAAAACAATTTTTAGACCGTGAGTCTATTTTTCGTCAGTAGCCAGCACCAATAGCTTTAAAATAAGGTGTAAATCAAAGAAATCGATCAAGAATTGAAGAAAATCTGGCGTAGAAACCAAAAACAGGCTACAGAAATAATATATAAGGATGCTTTATATCGTATTCGCGCGAATAAAAAATTAAAGGTTTACTGAGAGAAACTCGTAGTTTTAATCGGGCGTAGTATTTTTTCATTTGTACAAAAGGTCGAACACTGCTATTAGAAATATCTACATTTTAGCATACAATAAAAATGTTTTTCTGCACAAAAAGGATTTCTTTAGGTAAATCTAATACTTTTTTATGCTTACATTATGTTGAGTGGTCTGGATGTAGTCAAAGAACACAGTTCGATTAACAATCAACTTATCCGAATGATAACTGTAGCCTGCATAAAGGAGTCGAAACACCAAGTAGCATTCCCACTGCATTTATTTTATTAGGTGTGTATGTTATGAGCACATGTAATGCGTAATCTATATATATAAAAATCTCGTATCACGATGTTTGTTCGGGGTAAACTCCGAAACTACTCAATCGATTTTTCTCAAATTTCATATCTATGTGTCATTTGGTCCAACTTAAAAGATAGGATAGTTTTTATAATTTTTTATTGCAAATTTCATATTAATTATGCAATAATAGTGTGATTTAATTGTTTAGTTCTAAAAATTCTTAATAGATGGCGGTGTAAGTTAATTAATCGATATAACTCTAACATCGTATGAATTACTGCTAAAAACACCATGACAATAAAAACTCAGAAATGCTGCTTAGAATTTCCATATAACGTTTCGGGATATTACAGGTTATTATTTACTTCCTGTGAAAATCAACTATTTTTTCAAAACGTTTCCTTGAATTGCTACAAATTGCAGATTTCACACCGTTGTGAAAAGTATTTTTCTCCACCAGTATCAAGATTAACTAAACTTATTTAATGAGGTGTATCGGTTTCGGAGCAATTACGGTTCGTCCAGATTGACTCAAAACCCAATGAGTGAGAAAAAAGATATCTGGATCACGAAGCTTTGCAAGAGTTGTATTCGAGATATTTGCTTGGAGAGTATGTCTTCGCGTTGGCAATGTGTGTATTAATGCTTTGAGAGCTTTCGTAGAAAAGCAGGAAGGTTCCAGGCTATTATATTAAACCTCCGTTAGGCTTCTCTGAAGGTGCCAGAATCATATCTGCCTTTAACCAAGAAGACTACTGAATTCTTCAAAAAGATTCCAGGTTAATTTCAGGAAGGTTAATGAATTTAAGCGGAAAACAAGTATTTTCTTTATTTTGTTCCTCAAGAAATTTTTAATATCATTAATTCTTGCAAAGAAACTTTCGCAACAGAAAATTGCAGCGACAATTGCATCGTCAGGCATTGCTGCTACTGTTTTTAGATGGTAGACGAACAGTACATTCAGCTTTAAGGTTGCCTATTAGATATTCATAACAAACAAAACGCAATGTGTAACATAAAAGAAAAAAAAAAACGTGGTATAGCTGTAGTGTGGCAAGAGAGTGAAATTATAATTTGGGATAAGTGTACTATGGCTCATGAGTAAAAGCATTCATTCGAAGCACATCCTAGGATTGTGAAAGATTTGAACGGCAACGATAAACTTTTAGGCGAAATCATATGAATACTGTCTGGGGACTTCCGGCAGACATTACCAGTTATTCCAATGAAATCAACGCATGTTTAAAACAATCGTTTTTATAGCGTAATGTCGAGATAATGCGATTGGCCATGAACATGCGAGTATAAACGCAAAATAATCTAATCCCACAAGTATTTTCTAAGCAATTGCTGAGTATTGGAAACGGTGAAATTGAACGGTATCAAAATATATAGTACAACAAATAGCCCGACGACAATTTCTACACTGCCGTTGAGACGAAAAGTGAACTAATTGAGAGTATATTCCCAGATAAATTTAATTTTTTTAAAATCATAATTGCCTCTGTAATCGGGCTGGTTTTGTAGCAGTTTTGTTTTCGGTAAACATTCCCGAACGGACAGGAATATTTGTGGATCGTCAATTGTCGACTGTCAAATACATATCCTGATGCATGTTGCAAATTGTATTTATTGGGCGCACAAAGTCATTGGGAGTTGACACTTTCTAATGCAGGTTTGACATAAGGAGAAACAGTATTCGTCAAATGTTTAAAACAATTTTGACGACATACTATCCAACACAATCATTATTTTTTAAGGAGAAACTATATAACTTTCACGTTTGAAGACGTATTTCATAAAGTTTAACAATTACACAAATGTCCAAATCCAGATTTTACACCAGAGATGAATATGAAGCTTTAGTTTTAACTGAAGGTTTTTGCGTTTCAATTTCAAATTTGCCACTTAGTTATTATGATATGCCGTCACATGATAGTTGGGCCACCGACTTAGTTAACACTGATTTGCAACGTATAACAACAGAGCAATGACGCTGTCTTAGCTGCAATTATTGCGAATAATGAGCCATTACTGACGGCTGGAAAAAAAACTCCCCATTGATGCTGAAGAAGTCTAATACATTTGTCGATGAAAACAAAGCAGTAAACATTCCAACTGAATTTTTAAATTCCCTGGATACATCAGGAATGCGACTACACGATTTCCGGTTGAAAATTGGCTGATTAATTTATTCTTTTTCGCAATTTAAAGCCACCTAAATTACGAAACCGTACACGTTTCTTCATCAAAAGTCAACAATTTTGTCGGAAAAGTTTAAAGGAGAAATGTTTGTGTTGCCACGCAATCCATTAATAGAGTCATAATTTTCAAACACATTTGAAAGGCTTCAATTTCTGATTCGTTTAGCTTTTGCAAAGACCATAAATAGATTTCAAGAACAAACAATGTCTTCTTTCGGTTTGGACATGAAACATAAATATTTCTCTTATGGGCAACCATATATCGCCTACTCACACGTGGAAAGTTATCATACTTTTCGTATTAGCAAAAGACTGGTTAAGCAAGAACATTATGCACAACTTAGTGCTTAGACAGTTTTCAAATAATAAAAACAATAGTTCGAAGTCAATGTTATCTACTTTATTGAAAAAATTTAATTTTTATATGTTTTTAATTTAGTTAGTGTATTTTGTAAAGAAGTTTTTGATTACAAACTATAGAGAAAGCTGAGGTGAATAAAATGTAGTATAGAATCTAAAAGTGTATGGTGGTTTACGCTTAGTTTCTACATTTGGTATTTTACAATCAGTTTCGATATTTACTATCACTTTCAAGTTTTTTTTTTTTTTTTTTTTTTTTTTTTTTGCGGAAGTCATACTTACAAAATTTACTAAGTGTAAGTATAGTGCTTTTTTCCATAGAAAATTAAGTAAGTACTTACTGAATTCAATAAGTACTTTCTTCAGCCTGCACTGTAAAAAAAAAAAAAAAAATCCGAAACTTACTGAGTAAAAATTTTCTATACTTGCTTGCAGTTCTGGCTAAGCTTTGGCTATGTTTGCATTACTGCTTATAGAAGTTCCTTAGTAAATCAGAAAGGTGCTAACCTTTTTTTTTTTTTTTTTGTATCCCTTTCTAAGTTTACAATAAAGTTCCAGAAGCACGACTAACTTCAAACGGGAAGATCTTCGAATTTTTCAAGCGGCTTCCGAGATGATTTCAGGAAGGTTATTAACTTTTATCGGAAAACTTTCCGGGTTTTGGCATGACATGTTATTGGCAGAAATTGGCCACATCAGCTGCCCATAATTTTCCAGGAGCATTTAGGAATCCTTTTTACATTGAATCACGCCCATTATCAATCTCATATGTTTTAAAATCGGCTATACTATTTTAAGCTCTAATAAAAATATTTATTTGATTCTATCAAAATAATGAGTAAAAATTTATTTTAATCCAACTTCTTTGCCACAGCAACGCGTGGCTGGGTCAGCTAGTACTAATATAAATTTGATATTATGTCGGACAGCCCAAGCTTGCCCGAAGTTCAGATAGTTTATAGTCGAACGCTCTACCGAAAAAAACTTATCAATTAAACCGAACAACTAAGTCCAGTGCTGTTAAGCTTTATTAAAATATGAACACACACACAGGCTATTTTTTTTTTTTTTTTTTTTTTTTTTTTTGCCGAAAGCGACGTAAAAAATGGAAAACTGCATTAGAACTTTGCTTTAAAAAATGCATAAGAACTACAGGCAGCATCAAGGTTTTGAAACAGCAAGAGGCGATTTCGAAAACTTGAATTTTCGACCGTAAGTCTTTTTTTCGTCATTGGTCAGCCTGATAAGTTTTAAAATGAGAGGGGATTAATATATAAGATAAGATATTGAAGAAAAATGTTTTTATTTTTGAAAATTTTTACAAATTGTTATCGCAGGCTGCTTAAACCGTTATAACTTAGATGGCAGCACGTGTTCATCATTTAACAGCACGGTTAAAATACAAAATAAATTGAACTATGCTTTCGAATGTAGTAAAAATGTGATAAGCTATTTGTTTTTTAGCAAAAAGAAGAAAAAATATATATTTTACCCTTCAAATTGAGATAGTATTTTATTTATTTGTACAAAGAGTAAAAAACTCATTAGAAGAATATATATTTCAATATACGATTTATTATTTTTTTTCTGAACAAAAAACAATTCTATTGTAGTCTGAAATCTGAAACCTGTTACTTATATTTTCGCTTACATTATGCTTTAATTTTCTTTCCAGAGCCAAAGCTTCAAAAAAAAAAAAAAAAAAAAAAAAACGCGTGCAATTTCGAAGTAATTTAGCACAAAATCACTGAATGTTTTCATATCAGCAAGGAGCATTTCCTTCTCATTTATTCTATTCCCTCATAGTTGTTATCCATTTAATTCAGTGTTCATGTAATGCGCGATATTTCCCTAATTTTTTTGTTGCAGATTGTTCGGACGTGGGCCCGAACACGTAATCTCCTGGTTACGAAGAGAACGCTCTGCCGATCAAGCTACTCAGCTCTGCCGGTCGCAGCGCAAATTAAAGTTATAAGTTTGACCGAAAACCTTATTCTGGTTCTTTAAAACAGGTTTTTCGGCTAAAAGAAACAATTTTCAGACCTTGGGTCTATTTTTCGTCAGTAGCCAGCACCATAAGCTATAAAATAAGCCGTAAATCAAAGAAATCGATCAAGAATTGAGGGAAATTTGGCGTAGAAACCAAAAACAGGCTACAGAAATAATATATAAGGATAGCTTCAAAGCAATTTGTTTAAATCCCCTTCGTTCATGGTTCTTCAATTTCTAAAGGCTATCTTTAGCTTTGTAGTGGACGAAGGGCTCTAAAATTCCAGTTCTGATTGCCTAAGATATAGGCCTGCCCAAATATATTAATCCGTAATTGGTTGAATATAGAAAAAAATTTACCCTTTTAAGCGGTTTTTGTCGTTTTCGCCCCACTGTGCGACACCCCAACAAACCTAGCAATTGCGCCTTCCTTTTCGAAAGCTATTTACTGAAGGAATGCGTAGTAAAAACAGCAAAAAAGCTTTTTGCCAAAAAAAAAAAAAAATTAATAATAATAATAAGATCATGCTTCTATATTTTGTCAACCAGCATGATACGATTTAAAATTATTCGTAAAGCATGGAATTTGATTAAAGAATGACGAATATCTCACGTAACGATAGAAATAAACATTCTGGAGAAGCAATAAATTAGATCGAAAATAAGTGTTTTTATCTTTGAATATTGAACTATTTCACATAAAAGGTTGCTTTAACCGTTACTGCTTAAATGTACGCACATGTTTCTCTTTTAATCGAACACTTAAAATTCAAAACCAAAACCAATTGAACTGAGTCCGTTTTTTAAGTGTAATTTTTCGAACGTAGACAAAATATATTTTTTGGGTGAAACTCGGAGTTTTAATTTGGCGTAGAATTTTTTTCCTTTGTATAAAAGGTCGAACACTGCTATTAGAAATATCTACATTTTAGCATACAATAAAAATGTTTTTCTGCACAAAAAGGATTTCTTTAGGTAAATCTAATACTTTTTTATGCTTACATTATGTTGAGTGGTCTGGATGTAGTCAAAGAACACAGTTCGATTAACAATCAACTTATCCGAATGATAACTGTAGCCTGCATAAAGGAGTCGAAACACCAAGTAGCATTCCCACTGCATTTATTTTATTAGGTGTGTATGTTATGAGCACATGTAATGCGTAATCTATATATATAAAAATCTCGTGTCACGATGTTTGTTCGGGGTAAACTCCGAAACTACTCAATCGATTTTTCTCAAATTTCATATCTATGTGTCATTTGGTCCAACTTAAAAGATAGGATAGTTTTTATAATTTTTTATTGCAAATTTCATATTAATTATGCAATAATAGTGTGAATTAATTGTTTAGTTCTAAAAATTCTTAATAGATGGCGGTGTAAGTTAATTAATCGATATAACTCTAACATCGTATGAATTACTGCTAAAAACACCATGACAATAAAAACTCAGAAATGCTGCTTAGAATTTCCATATAACGTTTCGGGATATTACAGGTTATTATTTACTTCCTGTGAAAATCAACTATTTTTTCAAAACGTTTCCTTGAATTGCTACAAATTGCAGATTTCACACCGTTGTGAAAAGTATTTTTCTCCACCAGTATCAAGATTAACTAAACTTATTTAATGAGGTGTATCGGTTTCGGAGCAATTACGGTTCGTCCAGATTGACTCAAAACCCAATGAGTGAGAAAAAAGATATCTGGATCACGAAGCTTTGCAAGAGTTGTATTCGAGATATTTGCTTGGAGAGTATGTCTTCGCGTTGGCAATGTGTGTATTAATGCTTTGAGAGCTTTCGTAGAAAAGCAGGAAGGTTCCAGGCTATTATATTAAACCTCCGTTAGGCTTCTCTGAAGGTGCCAGAATCATATCTGCCTTTAACCAAGAAGACTACTGAATTCTTCAAAAAGATTCCAGGTTAATTTCAGGAAGGTTAATGAATTTAAGCGGAAAACAAGTATTTTCTTTATTTTGTTCCTCAAGAAATTTTTAATATCATTAATTCTTGCAAAGAAACTTTCGCAACAGAAAATTGCAGCGACAATTGCATCGTCAGGCATTGCTGCTACTGTTTTTAGATGGTAGACGAACAGTACATTCAGCTTTAAGGTTGCCTATTAGATATTCATAACAAACAAAACGCAATGTGTAACATAAAAGAAAAAAAAAAACGTGGTATAGCTGTAGTGTGGCAAGAGAGTGAAATTATAATTTGGGATAAGTGTACTATGGCTCATGAGTAAAAGCATTCATTCGAAGCACATCCTAGGATTGTGAAAGATTTGAACGGCAACGATAAACTTTTAGGCGAAATCATATGAATACTGTCTGGGGACTTCCGGCAGACATTACCAGTTATTCCAATGAAATCAACGCATGTTTAAAACAATCGTTTTTATAGCGTAATGTCGAGATAATGCGATTGGCCATGAACATGCGAGTATAAACGCAAAATAATCTAATCCCACAAGTATTTTCTAAGCAATTGCTGAGTATTGGAAACGGTGAAATTGAACGGTATCAAAATATATAGTACAACAAATAGCCCGACGACAATTTCTACACTGCCGTTGAGACGAAAAGTGAACTAATTGAGAGTATATTCCCAGATAAATTTAATTTTTTTAAAATCATAATTGCCTCTGTAATCGGGCTGGTTTTGTAGCAGTTTTGTTTTCGGTAAACATTCCCGAACGGACAGGAATATTTGTGGATCGTCAATTGTCGACTGTCAAATACATATCCTGATGCATGTTGCAAATTGTATTTATTGGGCGCACAAAGTCATTGGGAGTTGACACTTTCTAATGCAGGTTTGACATAAGGAGAAACAGTATTCGTCAAATGTTTAAAACAATTTTGACGACATACTATCCAACACAATCATTATTTTTTAAGGAGAAACTATATAACTTTCACGTTTGAAGACGTATTTCATAAAGTTTAACAATTACACAAATGTCCAAATCCAGATTTTACACCAGAGATGAATATGAAGCTTTAGTTTTAACTGAAGGTTTTTGCGTTTCAATTTCAAATTTGCCACTTAGTTATTATGATATGCCGTCACATGATAGTTGGGCCACCGACTTAGTTAACACTGATTTGCAACGTATAACAACAGAGCAATGACGCTGTCTTAGCTGCAATTATTGCGAATAATGAGCCATTACTGACGGCTGGAAAAAAAACTCCCCATTGATGCTGAAGAAGTCTAATACATTTGTCGATGAAAACAAAGCAGTAAACATTCCAACTGAATTTTTAAATTCCCTGGATACATCAGGAATGCGACTACACGATTTCCGGTTGAAAATTGGCTGATTAATTTATTCTTTTTCGCAATTTAAAGCCACCTAAATTACGAAACCGTACACGTTTCTTCATCAAAAGTCAACAATTTTGTCGGAAAAGTTTAAAGGAGAAATGTTTGTGTTGCCACGCAATCCATTAATAGAGTCATAATTTTCAAACACATTTGAAAGGCTTCAATTTCTGATTCGTTTAGCTTTTGCAAAGACCATAAATAGATTTCAAGAACAAACAATGTCTTCTTTCGGTTTGGACATGAAACATAAATATTTCTCTTATGGGCAACCATATATCGCCTACTCACACGTGGAAAGTTATCATACTTTTCGTATTAGCAAAAGACTGGTTAAGCAAGAACATTATGCACAACTTAGTGCTTAGACAGTTTTCAAATAATAAAAACAATAGTTCGAAGTCAATGTTATCTACTTTATTGAAAAAATTTAATTTTTATATGTTTTTAATTTAGTTAGTGTATTTTGTAAAGAAGTTTTTGATTACAAACTATAGAGAAAGCTGAGGTGAATAAAATGTAGTATAGAATCTAAAAGTGTATGGTGGTTTACGCTTAGTTTCTACATTTGGTATTTTACAATCAGTTTCGATATTTACTATCACTTTCAAGTTTTTTTTTTTTTTTTTTTTTTTTTTTGCGGAAGTCATACTTACAAAATTTACTAAGTGTAAGTATAGTGCTTTTTTCCATAGAAAATTAAGTAAGTACTTACTGAATTCAATAAGTACTTTCTTCAGCCTGCACTGTAAAAAAAAAAAAAAAAAAATCCGAAACTTACTGAGTAAAAATTTTCTATACTTGCTTGCAGTTCTGGCTAAGCTTTGGCTATGTTTGCATTACTGCTTATAGAAGTTCCTTAGTAAATCAGAAAGGTGCTAACTTTTTTTTTTTTTTTTTTTTGTATCCCTTTCTAAGTTTACAATAAAGTTCCAGAAGCACGACTAACTTCAAACGGGAAGATCTTCGAATTTTTCAAGCGGCTTCCGAGATGATTTCAGGAAGGTTATTAACTTTTATCGGAAAACTTTCCGGGTTTTGGCATGACATGTTATTGGCAGAAATTGGCCACATCAGCTGCCCATAATTTTCCAGGAGCATTTAGGAATCCTTTTTACATTGAATCACGCCCATTATCAATCTCATATGTTTTAAAATCGGCTATACTATTTTAAGCTCTAATAAAAATATTTATTTGATTCTATCAAAATAATGAGTAAAAATTTATTTTAATCCAACTTCTTTGCCACAGCAACGCGTGGCTGGGTCAGCTAGTACTAATATAAATTTGATATTATGTCGGACAGCCCAAGCTTGCCCGAAGTTCAGATAGTTTATAGTCGAACGCTCTACCGAAAAAAACTTATCAATTAAACCGAACAACTAAGTCCAGTGCTGTTAAGCTTTATTAAAATATGAACACACACACAGGCTATTTTTTTTTTTTTTTTTTTTTTTTGCCGAAAGCGACGTAAAAAATGGAAAACTGCATTAGAACTTTGCTTTAAAAAATGCATAAGAACTACAGGCAGCATCAAGGTTTTGAAACAGCAAGAGGCGATTTCGAAAACTTGAATTTTCGACCGTAAGTCTTTTTTTCGTCATTGGTCAGCCTGATAAGTTTTAAAATGAGAGGGGATTAATATATAAGATAAGATATTGAAGAAAAATGTTTTTATTTTTGAAAATTTTTACAAATTGTTATCGCAGGCTGCTTAAACCGTTATAACTTAGATGGCAGCACGTGTTCATCATTTAACAGCACGGTTAAAATACAAAATAAATTGAACTATGCTTTCGAATGTAGTAAAAATGTGATAAGCTATTTGTTTTTTAGCAAAAAGAAGAAAAAATATATATTTTACCCTTCAAATTGAGATAGTATTTTATTTATTTGTACAAAGAGTAAAAAACTCATTAGAAGAATATATATTTCAATATACGATTTATTATTTTTTTTCTGAACAAAAAACAATTCTATTGTAGTCTGAAATCTGAAACCTGTTACTTATATTTTCGCTTACATTATGCTTTAATTTTCTTTCCAGAGCCAAAGCTTCAAAAAAAAAAAAAAAAAAAACGCGTGCAATTTCGAAGTAATTTAGCACAAAATCACTGAATGTTTTCATATCAGCAAGGAGCATTTCCTTCTCATTTATTCTATTCCCTCATAGTTGTTATCCATTTAATTCAGTGTTCATGTAATGCGCGATATTTCCCTAATTTTTTTGTTGCAGATTGTTCGGACGTGGGCCCGAACACGTAATCTCCTGGTTACGAAGAGAACGCTCTGCCGATCAAGCTACTCAGCTCTGCCGGTCGCAGCGCAAATTAAAGTTATAAGTTTGACCGAAAACCTTATTCTGGTTCTTTAAAACAGGTTTTTCGGCTAAAAGAAACAATTTTCAGACCTTGGGTCTATTTTTCGTCAGTAGCCAGCACCATAAGCTATAAAATAAGCCGTAAATCAAAGAAATCGATCAAGAATTGAGGGAAATTTGGCGTAGAAACCAAAAACAGGCTACAGAAATAATATATAAGGATAGCTTCAAAGCAATTTGTTTAAATCCCCTTCGTTCATGGTTCTTCAATTTCTAAAGGCTATCTTTAGCTTTGTAGTGGACGAAGGGCTCTAAAATTCCAGTTCTGATTGCCTAAGATATAGGCCTGCCCAAATATATTAATCCGTAATTGGTTGAATATAGAAAAAAATTTACCCTTTTAAGCGGTTTTTGTCGTTTTCGCCCCACTGTGCGACACCCCAACAAACCTAGCAATTGCGCCTTCCTTTTCGAAAGCTATTTACTGAAGGAATGCGTAGTAAAAACAGCAAAAAAGCTTTTTGCCAAAAAAAAAAAAAAAATTAATAATAATAATAAGATCATGCTTCTATATTTTGTCAACCAGCATGATACGATTTAAAATTATTCGTAAAGCATGGAATTTGATTAAAGAATGACGAATATCTCACGTAACGATAGAAATAAACATTCTGGAGAAGCAATAAATTAGATCGAAAATAAGTGTTTTTATCTTTGAATATTGAACTATTTCACATAAAAGGTTGCTTTAACCGTTACTGCTTAAATGTACGCACATGTTTCTCTTTTAATCGAACACTTAAAATTCAAAACCAAAACCAATTGAACTGAGTCCGTTTTTTAAGTGTAATTTTTCGAACGTAGACAAAATATATTTTTTGGGTGAAACTCGGAGTTTTAATTTGGCGTAGAATTTTTTTCCTTTGTATAAAAGGTCGAACACTGCTATTAGAAAAATCTACATTTCAGCGTACAAAGAAAATGTTTTTCTGCACAAAAAGGATTCCCTTGAGGTAAATTTAATACTTTTTTATGCTTACATTATGTTTAGTGGTCTGGACGGAGTCAAAGCTTAAAAAAAGCAAGAACACCCTTCGATTAACAGTCAACTTATCCGAATGATAACTGTAGCCTGCATAAAGGAATCGAAACACCAAGTAACATTCCCACTGCATTTGTTTTATTACGTGTGCATGTTATGAGTACATGTAATGCGTAATACTAATATAAATTTGATATTATGTCGGACAGCCCAAGCTTGCCAGAAGTTCAGATAGTTTATAGCCGAACGCTCTACCGAAAAAAAAAACTTAGCAATTTAACCGAACAACTAAGTCCAGTGCTTTTAAGCTTTATTAAAATATAAAAACGCACACACAGGCTTTTTTTTTTTTTTTTTTGCCCAAAGCGACGTAAAAAATTGGAAAACTGCATTAGAACTTTGCTTTAAAAAAAATGCATAAGAACTACAGGCTGCATCAAGGTTTTGATACAGCATGGGGCGTTTTCGAAAACTTGATTTTTCGACCGTAAGTCTATTTTTTGTCGTTAGCCAGCCTGATAAATTTTAAAATGAGAGGGGAATAATATATAAGGTAAGATATTGAAGAGAAATGTTTTTATTTTTGAAAATTTTTACAATTTATTACCGCAGGCTGCTTGAACCGTTATTACTTAGATGGCAGCACGTGTTCATCATTTAACAGCACGATTAAAATACAAAATAAATTGAACTATTCTCTTTTTTAAGAGTAGCTTTTCGAATGTAGT